>NW_007239794.1:0-895 GCF_000164805.1 Carlito syrichta
TGGTAGCCTTTTTTAACTTCCTGAACCCTTCACATTCCTTGCCAGACAGTTTTCACCACTTACTTTCTCCGAACTTTGCAGAACGAGTCAGCTGTAAGATGACTTTGTATGGCTCTTCTTTCTCAGCTGCCAGTAATTTGTTCAACAATCAAAAGGAAGCCTAGTTATTTGCTGCTAGCATGAAAGTAGTTTCCCTGACTTGGATACAGGATTCATCACATTGATTTCAAATCTTCAAAGTTGCACTCCCAGAGCCCAAATCCTGACACTTGGATCTCTCAAACCTAGGAACACAGCCCAGGCAGTAGTTGGGCATTAGGTGGGAGGAGGCGCCGGCAGGAACTTGTGGTTCACCACAGGAAGTGTATCCCAAGTCAGGACACGGGAATGACATGTTCGTCCCCACCAGCTACACTGCCCTTCCCCCACATTTTCCATCCCCCTCAAGTCTCTCAGCCTGGGGTCTCCCAGGACAGCTGAAACCAGCAGCTCATCCCTTGTGCCCCACAATTCCTCCATGCCCGGGGTCAAGATGCTCCACTTTTCCCTCAAAGTCCAAAAACAACCTCCGACCCTAAGGGTGTGCTCGACTCCCCACCCTGGGCAGAAGCCACAGCATTCCACTCAGCCCTTCCTGTGTGGTGAGGCCAGGGGCGACAGGATACCCATCACCTGGCTGCCTCTGCTCACTCTGCTCCCTTCTCACCTCTCCTGGGAGGCAGCTGCCCACACACCCTGGGCAACTGAGAGGCTTGCACTGCTTCTCACCTACCTGGGGAATCAGAGTGTCTCCTCCCCCTGCGTGCAGGCTCAGTGACGACCCCGCCCAGTCTTCCCAGCTTCACCTTCTGTGTCGCAGCCTCAGTCCACTCAACCCGCCTGTCCCTGCTCCCCG
>NW_007239795.1:0-818 GCF_000164805.1 Carlito syrichta
TAGCCACCTGGCAAGGTAGATAGCTAGCTAATTGAGTTAGCTAGATAGCTACCTGGCTATCTAGTGATGTCTTCTAGTTAAGTCAGCTGGCTAGCAAACTGGCTAGCTGATTAAGTCAGTTAGTTTAGGCAGGTGTCTAGAAAGCTGGTTATGTAGGTAGCTAGCTAGTTACGTCAGCTTGCAAGTCAGCAGGCAAGTTGTTCTAGCCAGCTAGTTAAATCAGCTGGCTAGCCTACTGGCTAGGTAGGTAGCTAGCTAGTTAAGTGACCTGAAAAGCCAGCTTGCTAGCTTAAGTCAGCTAGGAGAGTCAGCTGTCTAGCCAGTTTGCTAGATAGATAGCCAATTAGTTAAGTCAGCTAACTAGCCAGCTGACTAGCTGGTTAAGTCAGCTAGTTAAATCAGTTGTAAACCAGCTGGCTAGCTAGTTAAGTCAGCTCATTAAGTCAGTTGACTATCCAGCTGGCTAGTTAGTTAAAAAGCTGGTTAAGGCAGAAGGTTATCCATCAGGCTAGTCAATTATTTTAGCTAGTGAAGTCAGCTGACTAGCTAGGAAGCTAGAATATATAAGTCAGCTAGTTATGTCAGCCAGCTAGCTATTTAAGTCTGCCAGTTAAGTCAGCTGGTTAGTTAGATAGCTAGCTAGGTAGCTAGCTAGTTAAGCCAGCTAGTTAAGTCAGCTGGCTAGGTAGTTAAGTCAGTGATCATAGTCAGCTGGCTAACCAGCTGCCTCTCTGGGTAGTTAGTTAAGTCAACTGGGCTAGCCAGTTAAACAACTAGTTAAGTATCCTAGCTAAGTTAGCTCAGTAGCCAGCGTGTTA
>NW_007239796.1:0-734 GCF_000164805.1 Carlito syrichta
AGGAGAGTCAACTGTCTAGCCAGTTTGCTAGATAGATAGCCAGTTAGTTAAGTCAGCTAACTAGCCAGCTGACTAGCTGGTTAAGTCAGCTAGTTAAATCAGTTGTAAACCAGCTGGCTAGCTAGTTAAGTTAGCTCATTAAGTCAGTTGACTATCCAGCTGGCTAGTTAGTTAAAAAGCTAGTTAAGGCAGAAGGTTATCCATTAGGCTAGTCAGTTATTTTAGCTAGTGAAGTCAGCTGACTAGCTAGGAAGCTAGAATATATTAGTCAGCTAGTTATTTCAGCTAGCTAACTATTTAAGCCTGCCAGTTAAGTCAGCTGGTTAGTTGGATAGTTAGCTAGGTAGCTAGTTAAGCCAGCTGGTTAAGTCAGCTGACTAGGTAAAGTCAGTGATCATAGTCAGCTGGCTAACCAGCTACCTCTCTGGGTAGCTAGTTAGTTAAGTCAGCTGGCTAGCCAGTTAAATAACTAGATAAGTATCCTAGCTAAGTTAGCTCAGTAGCCAGCGTGTTAGGTAGGTAGCTAGGTCGTTAAGTCAGCTGGCAAGCCATCGGGCTACATAGGTAGCTAGCTAGGTAAATCAGCTGTCTTTCCAGCTGACTAGCTAGGTAGCCAGGCAGTTAGGTCAACCTGCTAGCTAGCTACTTAAGCCACCTAGTTAAGTCAGCTGGCTAGACATCTGGCTAGCTAGGTAGCTAGATAGTTAAGTCAGCTCTCTAGCTCACTGTCTAGC
>NW_007239797.1:0-979 GCF_000164805.1 Carlito syrichta
CCACTCACCTCAGCCGCCCAAAGGCGCGGGATGACAGGCTGAGCCACCGAGCCCGGCTTTAAAAAGTGCTCTTAACTGGGATGGTGGCCAGCCTCCTCCAAGGGAACACTGATCTTCCCAAGAAGCTAGCCACACTGTTTAGGAAAACTATGCTTGTTGGTTCAGACAAGGCTGGGAGAGGTAAAGTCTCAAAGCTGACAGAGGCAAGGGGCCACAGAGCAGTCCAGTGGTCAAGCTGGGGCTTGAACCGAGGTCCGTCTGGCTTCAAAGGACCGGGTGGCTCCACGGACCCTGCTGCAAAGTGAGGAAGCCCCAGGGCGGGGCACTGGCCTCTGCCCCAGGGCCACCAAGAGCATCTCTCCCTTGGAAGTGCTGAGAACAGAGAGTCTCAGGGAGCGGCTGGCCTGGGGCGGGCAGGCAGGGGTGGAATGGGATCAAAGAGGGAGGATGTGGTCTGCCCACCTGCCCAGACAGCTGCACCCACAGCTGGGAGCTGGGCACACGCCGGAGCAGGGGCAACCACCTCCTTCCCAAAGCCTTCCCTCTCCCAGCCTGCCTCGCTGCTAAAGCTGCCACACCTGAAAAACCAGCTCCTGGATCCACATGAGCAAGACATCAGGCCAGCCCAGTCCTAAGATCCCCGGAGCTGCCAGGACCACCCTGGAGCTGGGTGGGTGGGGTCCTGCCCGGAGCCACCCAGGAATACTCGAGGGCCCTCTACACAGGGCTGGCCTGTGCAGGGCAAGCCTCTTCCCTGGCTTCCCGCTGAGTGCTGGCCCCAGGGCGGGGCTGAGGGGTCCGTCTTGGAGAACCTCAGGAGAGCCTGCAAAGGTGGGAGGGGTGTAGGGGTGAGGAGCCAGGGACCGCCTGACTCACCAGGGAAAGGCTACAGTGACCTCACAAAGAATGAAAAAAACCCAAGTCGCCGGGCTCGGTGGCTCAGCCTGTCATCCCGCGCCTTTGGGAGGCTGAGGTGAGT
>NW_007239798.1:0-502 GCF_000164805.1 Carlito syrichta
AAGAGCTTGAACACTGAGGGTAGACTGGCTTTGAATCCTGGTTTTGTCATTTGCTAGCTGGGTAACTTTGAATACATTACCTAACTAATATTACTCAGTTTTTTAAAATATGTAGAATACTGATAAAAATAATGTAAATTTTTTTTTAAGAGTAAATGAATCAATATATGTGCTGGACACATAAGCACTGTTAATTTTTTTTTTCTTTTTTTGCTGAGAGTGAGGGGTTTGAGGACTTGAAGGAAAGACAAGGATATGTTTTACTATTCTTTTTGGTCTCAATGACTTTGTAGAGTGTGGGAATAGCTCATTTATTCGGTGACTAAATATGTATGGTTTTGAATGAATGAGACCAATCAAATTTGGAACATTCTCTTGGGGAAAGGGGTTGGACAGGAGTGAACAAAGGAATGTTTGATCATCTCTTGATGTAAGTGGCTGTATATAGCCTTGCACTTGGGTGTCATGATAGAACAGTGACTAAATGCTGGAGCTCAGGAGG
>NW_007239799.1:0-882 GCF_000164805.1 Carlito syrichta
CCCGGCCACTGTAGCCTAGACCTACTGAGCTCAGGCGATCCTTCCACCTCATTGGAAACTATAGATGGGTACCACCATGCCCAGCAAATTTTTTTGATTTATTGTAGAGAGACGATCTCACCAAGTTACCCAGGCTGGTCTCAAACCTGTAGGTTCAGGTAATCCTCTCCCCTCTGCCTCCCAAAGTGCTGATACTGAGCCACCACACCTGATACTGCCCTACAATTTACTGATATTTGGTATTTAGTCAAGGTATTTTACATGCATAACCTGTTTCATTATTTTATTAATTTTACTGATAAATACAGCTAAACTTTTAGCCATTTAAATTTGAGTGATATTTTTATTTAATGGAGTAATAGTGCAATAAAGTTATTTATACCAATAATTTAGAAGAAGAAGTTTGTGTTAGAAAAGAAATAAAGAACAGTGAAACTAAAAAGCAAAGGGTCAGTGACATGATTTTATGCCAGGAGGTCTAAGAGATTCAACTAAAATGTTAGAAACAAAGTACTTCAGTCCTTTGACTAGGCACACAGGTCAAATAAAAATAGCTTCCTAAGTACAGTCTCATATACTATGTAATCACAAAATAGAAAAAAGGGAGAAAAATGCCTCTTTTGTCAGAAGAAAAACAAAACTTAAAAACAAATCAAAGGATATATTTACAAGAATAAATTTAGTAAGATACATAGGGTAAGTTCACTCAACAAATATTTATTGGGTATCCACCGACATTGTTATAGATTCTGGAGATACAGCAGTAAACAAACCAGAAAACATTTCTGCTGTCATGATACTCATAGTCTAGTCAGAGAAGCTAGGCAGTAAACAACAAATGACTCTGGACTATGGCAGAGTGATGCATGCTATGAAGAAAAA
>NW_007239800.1:0-961 GCF_000164805.1 Carlito syrichta
GCTAACTATTTAAGTCAGTTTGCTAGCTGCTAGCTAACTAGTTAGCTAACTATTTAAGTCTGCTGGCAAGCTACATAGATAACTACTTAGCTAACTATTTAAGTCAGCTGGCTAGCTAGGTAGCTAGATAGCTAAAGCAGCTAGTTAAGTCAGCTGGCTAGGCAGCTGGCTTGCTAGTTAGTGAGCTAGTTTATTCAGTTGGTTAGCCAGCTGGATAGCTGGTAAATTCAGCTAGTTAAGAGAAATGACTAGCCAACTGACAAGGTAAACACCTAGCTAGTTAAGTCAGCTAGATAGCCAAATGGCTAGACAGTGATGTCAGCAAGTTAAGTCAGCTGGAGAGACAACTGGCTAGCTGGCTAAGTCAAGTAGTTTAGCCAGCTGTCTAGCCAACTGACTAGGTAGGTAGCTAGCTAGATATATCAGCTTGCTAGCAAGCAGGCTAGCTGTTCAATTCACCTAGTTAAATCAGGTGGCTAGCCTGCTGGCTAGTTAGTTAGCTGGCTAGTTAAGTCAGCTGACTAGCCAGCTTGCTAGCTTCAGTGAGCTAGGTAATTCAGATGGTTAGACAGCTGACTAGCCAGCTGACTAGCTGGTCAAGTCAGCTAGTTAAATCATCTGACAACTCCCTAGCTAGTTAAGTCAACTCATTAAGTTAATTGGCTATCCAGCTGGTTAGCTAGTTAAAAAGCTAATTAATTCAGGTGGATAGCCATTTGGCTAGCTAATTATTTCAGCTAGTTAAGTCAGTTGGCTAGCTAGGAAGCAATCTACATAAACAGCTAGTTATGTCAGTTAGCTAGCTACATAAGTCAGGTAGATAAGTCCACTGACTAGCTACAGAGCTAGCTAGGTAGCTAAGTTGTTAAGCTAGCTAGTTAAGCCAGCTGAATACCTTGGCCACTAGCTGGTTAAGTCAGCTAGTTAAGTCAGCTTGCTACCTAGTTAAATCAGTGAGTTA
>NW_007239801.1:0-6158 GCF_000164805.1 Carlito syrichta
CTGGCTTAACAAACTGGAAAAAGAATGAATTTCATTAAAATAGAAAGACTGGATATATAAAACAATAGAAGTAAATAGAGGCTATCAAAATTGACACAACTTTTGAAGGGATTTCAATCTTTGCAACAAACAAATATTGGAAAATTGGACAACTTATAAAGAAAGTATCTTGACCCTTATTTTGCCTCATATAAAAAATGTATTACAAGCCGGGCTCGGTGGCTCAGCCTGTAATCCTGCGCCTTTGGGAGGCTGAGGTGAGTGGATTGCCTGAGCCCACAGGTTCGAAACCAGCCTGGGCAAATTGGCAAGACCTCATCTCTACAATAAATCAAAAAAAAAAAAAAATGAGCCGGGCATGGGAGCACGTGCCTGTAGTTCTAGCTACTTAGAAGGCTGAGGCAGAAAGATTGCTGGAGTCTAGCAGGTCGAGGCTGTGGTGGCTGGAGCGGCCACTGCACTCCAGGCTGGGTGATAGAGTGAGACTTCAACTCAAAAAAAAAAATGTATTACACACCTAAGCGTAAAACCTAATGCTATAAAGTGTTTTTTAAAAAATGGGAAACCTAGGTAATGGACAGTTTGTTAGGTAAAAATCTTAAAATGAAATTTTTAAAAGACACATTGGTTTTTATGAAAACTAAGATGACTCGGTTTCCTAAACACATTAAAAAACAGAGAAGAGAAAATATTTTTAAAAACATATCTGTGAATGAAATGAACTACATTACATATAATGTAATCTTAATAATAAAAAATCCAATAAAGAATTGACAAAGATTTGCATAAATGTTTTACTAAGTAAGAGATATGGATACAAGATAAGCACACAAAAAGAAAGATGTTTGACAATATTAGTCATTAGGGAGATATAGATTATTCATGAAAATAAGGGTATGATAATTTTTATAAGGAATTAAACACGGAAAATAGGAAACAGGAAAGCTCAAATACACATATAGAACATAGCAAAATTTTGAATAAAATATACAGCACACTGAGTGCCGACATGTTTAAAGAATAACATTGATTTTCAAGATAGGTTCATTTGTGAGATGCAGTGGTTATTTAACTTTAGAACAAAGAGTTAAAAAATATACTTAGAAATTATGCAAGCCAAAAGACACAAGAGTGACATCTTTAAGGTACTGAGAAACATTCATGCATTTATGACACTGAGAAATTAATGGAAAATAACACAGCCCTAGACAGAGAAAATCATTTGTTCAAATTCAGTTCTGATGACTAATTCTTGATTAAAGCACTAAGCAAACTAAGAATAAAAGGCGAATCACTTGATGTGTTCATGGAGTCTATAAAAGAAATATGGAAATTTAAATTAGCTGTAAAATGATAGGGAAATTCCTTAAAATTCAAGAGTGTGATAAGGATTTCTGTGGTCACTTCTTCTCTTCAACACTGAATTGAATTCTCCAGCCAGTGAAATAAACAATATAACATACAGATGGGGAAAAACTATTAATATCAAAAGAAAGCATATGAAATTTGACATAAAAATTCAGCAAATATATTGAACAAATAGGATTACATATAAAAGTATGATGCATATATAAACAACATTGAATAAAAGTGTTCAGCCTCAATAATCATCAGAGAAATGCAAACCAAACCCACACTGAGATACACCCTAACACCAGTAAGAATGGCCATCATTAATAAAACAAACAACAGACGCTGGTAAGGGTAAGGAGAAAAAGGAATGCTTCTAAACTGCTGGTGGGAATGCAAACTAGCGCAACCAATTTGGAAGACAGTGTGGCGAGGTTTGTTTGATCCAGCAATTTCTCTATTGGGAATATACACGGAGGAACTCAAGTCATTCTACCATAAAGATAACTGCACATGCATGTTTGTTGCAGTTCTATTCACAATAGCAAAAACGTGGAATCAACAATACTATTGACCATCAAAGCTGGATTGGACAAAAAAAATGTAGCCGGGCTCGGTGGCTCAGCCTGTAATCCCGCCCCTTTGGGAGGCTGAGGTGAGTGGATTGCCTGAGCCCGCGGGTTCAAGACCCGCCTGGGCAGCGAGACCTCATTGCTACAATAAATCAAAAAATCAGCCGGGCGTGGTAGCGCACGCCTGTAATTCTGGCTACTCGGAAGGCTGAGGCGGAAGAATCACCGGAGCCCAGCAGGTCGAGGCTGCGGGAGCGGCCGCTGCACTCCAGTCTGGGCGACAGAGTGAGACTCCAACTAAAAAAAAAAAATGTGATACATGGTGGAATATTATGCAGCCATAAAGAAGGACAATCATAAACTTCACAGCAACTTGGATGGATTTAGAGTCTATCATACTCAGCGATTTATCAGAGACAAAAAACAGAGTACCATATGTTCTCACTCATAAGCAGAACTTGAACAATTATAATACTATAAGAAAGGGATTGGCAGTAGCAGGAAACTGCCAGGGAAGGAGTGGTGGGATGGGCAGTTGAGGGAAACTGCCAGGGAAGGAAGGAGAACACCTCATCAACAAGGGTACCTGCATAATGAACATCAGTTTACCTAACCTGAATTGTACCCCACATCTTTAAAATAAAAAAAAAAGTTTTGCTACAAATAAAAAGTTCTGCTGAAAATGACATCATTCTGTAAAGCAAAATATATAACATTCAGGTCTAACTCTAAGAAAATATGTCTGAGTACACACATGCCTTCAGCCATGAGAATTTACTGCAGCACAAATGCATTCAATACAATTTTAATGGTCATGCACTCAGGAGAATGAGGCTAGCATTCCAAGCGACATTAGCTGTTGCGATAGCTCTGTTGTTGGTCCTCATGGTGTACTGACTCCGCTGTACTGCATTTCTGCATCAATTTCATACTGCAATTTGTATCTTTCGTCATCTCACGAAAACTCACTGATGAAGAATTAGATTGGTTTAATTATGTCTATTCAAGAGAATGTGCCTATTATTCAGAGTTCTGTAAGTGATAACAAAAATAGCAATCACTAACATGTAATAAATTCATACTAGGATTCAGCTGCTTTTTAGATCATCTTACATAAACCTAGCAAAAACAATATAAAGTAAGCATAACTAGTATCACTCGCTCTCTTTCTCTTTTTTTTACACTTGGGGAAACTAATGCTTAAAGTCACTAAATAAAGGTACCAAAGTCACACATCTAATGAGTAGCAGAGCATGGGTAAACCCAAGTCCATATTCTTAGTCCCTTTGCACATGCTCCAAATCACTGCCTTTCACTGGTCCAGTCTCTACAAAGTTATATTTCTGTAGAATATTCTGTAGAATATAGATTCCTCTTTTGAATTTTGTGGTCAGAAAAACAAAATATATATGACAAACCATCACAATATTTTCAGAAGAACTTACAGTTTCCAATTTGTTTTGAAGGGCCATAAAGATAGAAAATTTTTAGAGTACTGCTCAGGAATGAGTTATGCTGAGGATAACTGAAACTTTATTTTTACTTTACTATCAAGTGAACCATGCATGTTAAATAGTTCCCAGAGATCAAAACTCCAGGCCCAGCAAACAAAGAAGAACTCAAGATTGAAGCCATTTTTACATTTTCTGTCAGTGCAGATGAGGTAGCAGAAAAAGGAAACCTCTAGGAAAAATTAAATTCTCTCAAGACTATTATTTGACTCCGTACATGAAGTAGTTCTTGTAAAAATACATAGGAAGTACTGAGACCCTGAATCCCTAACAAAGGGAAAGAAAATGAACTACAAAACAATGCATTAGTGATGAGCTCCACTTCAAAGGGGAGGAATCCTAAAAACATATGGCCAGGTATCATTCAAATGGCACATGCTAATTCTCTGATATGGCGGAAAGCCTCCATCAACAAAATGCCACACAAAATATAAATAGAAATCACTGAGCCCTAATGGTAAACCAGTACCTTCCAGGTACTTCTAAATGATAAACACTTGAGTTAAAGAAAGACTAAGTGTAAGAAGATTTGAATTAACAATAGGACTGATTCAAAGCCAAGTAGAGCTTTAAAATACAGAAATTATAGATGAATGTACTAGTTGATTTGATAATTAACATTAATGTTAAGATGACTGATTTATATAAGTAAAACAATTGGAAGATGTGTTTTCTTAAGCTATACCACTTTTTCTATCACGTAGTAAACTAAAAAGTATAAACTGACAGAGTATTAGTTGATTAGGTAAAATTATCTTGGGATGAAAATAAATGTATGGAAGTTAGCAACCAAAAAAAAGCATACAATTTAACACAGAATAAACCCATCTGAGTCTTCATGCTTGGTATTAAACAATAAAATATGCTAAAAACTGTGATGGAAAAATATGTGAGAAGGAACAATTATTACAATGCAGGTTGATATACCCTTACTCCCTCTGCTTGTCCAGTATTTCATTCCTTCACCCTTCACTACCCCAATTTTTGCAGAATATCTCAATTTCAAGTTCATGTGTTGGGTGTAATCCTCAGCCCTGATGGCATAATGACATCACTTGGAAAGCTTTTTAAAAAATCAACCCCAACTACTGATTTATAAATTAATCTCTGAAGTTGGAGACCAGGCATAGACATTTTTAGAACTCTTCAAGTAATTAAAATTTGGGTTGATAGCTACTGCTCAAGAATTCAAACAAGGAAATGAATGCTGTTTCTCTACTAAGAAGAAATGAATCCATGATTATTTCAGAATTTCCATAAATTTTCCATTCCTATTACTAATATTAAAGCATTAACCTACTTGTATAAAGATAAAAATAGTAGACTCATAGCTTGGTGTTAATGTCAGTATCTGTGTTATTATCAGAAATATGAAAAAAAAATTCAATCAAAAAGTGTGGACCACTATTATCTAAAATCAGGAGGACACATATAAAGTTAAAATTTGCTCTCTGGCATTCTATAGGATAAATGAACGTGTTAAAAGTATACAAATTCTGTTGCTAGACAACTAAATCTCTTGTGATTCTCCAAGACAAGAACTCCAAGTCATAAAAAAACTTTAAGAGGTGAATTCAGGGTTGGTATGTTGCAAGAAAAAAGAAAGGGGAACCAAAGTCTCACATGCCAGTCTTCCTACATGGAAGTCACCCTCAGTAATCTAATCTCAGTAGCAAGGATAATATAAGACAAAGAAGAAATCGCTGTCTCTGGGAAGATAACCTAGCATAAACATTCAGCCAACTTAATTTATGCAACTAGTTTGATTGTGTCATTATATAAAAATAAGAGACAGCACGATACACTGACTAAATGACTAATGAATTTTTGATGGCATCTATAAATAGATTTAGGTACTAAAAATGGAGTTATGATATTTTAAAAGAGTCAAAATGAAACAATGTGATATTGGCATCTGGGAATCTGCATTTTTTTACAAAAGTTTTTTTAATATTTCAAAGTGTTTTAAGACTAGGAAATATATTTGAGTTTTTTTTTTAAGCTCCTCTTTAAGAGTGAAGTCAAAATTTTTAACATTCTTGTCACAAATACTGGAAAAAATCACTCCAAGTATTCTTGAGATACCTTCATACATTTTTACTGTAAAAATTACTTTTATTGCCCATGTACTTTAACATTTCTTAATAGAATACTATAGAATTTTCTGCTGTTGTCTATAACTTTTTTAAAATTTTATTTTGAATATGTGGGTACAATTCAGGGATAGGTATACAAACATTCATTATGCAGGTACCCTTGTTGATGAGGTGTGACCCTCCCTCCCCTGGCAGTTTCCCTCAACTGCCAATCCTACCCCCCATCCCCTGGCTGTTTCCCAATACTTATAGTATTATGACATATTTCCCTTTCTTATACTATTATGATAATTGTTCAAGGTTTGCTTTTGAGTGAGAGCACACGGTACTCTGTTCTTTGTTTCTGTGATAGATCACTGAGTATGATAGACTCTAAATCCACCCAAGTTGCTATGAAGTCCATATGTTTGTCCTTCTTTATGACTGCATAATACTCTGTTGTGTATAAGTACCACATTTTTTTATCCAGTCCAGTTACAAAGGGCAGCATGATTGGCTCCATGTTTTTGCTATTGTGAATAGTGGTGCAATAAACATGCGTGTGCAAGTATCTAACTTTAATAATTAAAAATATCAATTTCCCGAGGACTAATTTCCATAGACTGCAATGCAATCTTGCCTCCGCCCTG
>NW_007239802.1:0-777 GCF_000164805.1 Carlito syrichta
GGCTATTCATGCTCTTTTTTGTTTCCAGATGAATTTCTGTATTATCATTTCTAGGTCTGAAAAAAATGGTGTTGGTAATGTGATGGGTATTGCATTGAATCTGTAGATTGCCTTGGGAAGGATGGACATCTTGATAATATTTACTCTTCAAATCATGAGCACAGAATGTTTTTCTATTTGTGTCATCCTTGATTTCTTTGAACGGTGTTTTGTAGTTCATTGTAAAGATCTTTCACTCCTCTGCTTAAGTAGAGGCCAATGTATTTCCTTTTTTTGTTTGTGTAGCTATTGTGAATGAGATTGTGCTTTTTATTTTATTCTCTGCTGCTTGTTTTTGGCGTATAGAAGTGCAAGTGTCTTTTGCACAACAATTTTGTACCCTAAGACTTTACTGAAGTTGATTATCAGTGGGAGGAGGCTTTTGTCAGAATCCCTCAGGTTTTCAAGATATAGAATCATTTCATCCACAAAGAGAAATTACTTAACGTTCACTTCTTCGATTTGGATACCTCTGATTGCCTTCTCTTGCCTGATTGCTCTGGCTAGGACTTGCAGCACTATGTTGAACAGGAGAGGTGACAGTGGACATACCTGTCTTGTTCCCATTCATGGGTGAAATGCTTCCAGTATCTGCCCATTGAGCAAGATATTAGCTGCAGGTTTATCATAGACGGACTCTTATTGTTTTGAGGAATGTTCCTTCTATGCCTAGATACTCACGAAATTTTATTAAGAAGGCTGTTGGATTTGTTGAATGCTTTTTCTGGCATCTAATGA
>NW_007239802.1:1880-3540 GCF_000164805.1 Carlito syrichta
CTTTTTCTTTCTCCTCTGACAATATGTTTCCAAAAGCCTGCCTTTGAGTTCACAGATTCTTTCTTCTGCTTGATCGATTCTGCTGCTGACACTTTCTACAGAATTTTTAATTTTATACATTGAATCTTTCAGCTTCAGAATTTTTAAATAATTTCTGCATCTTTATTAAATTTTTATTTGATTATTGTTTTCTTGATTTTGCTAAATTATTTCTCTGTATTTTCTTAGTTTGCTGAAATTTTAAAAAATAATTATTTGAATTATTTGTCAAGCAATTTATAAGTCTCCATGTCTTTGGGTTCTGCTACTGGGAATCCACTGTGTTCTTTTGGCGGTGGCATGTTACCTTGGATTTTTTAAGTTTCTTGTCTTATGCTGATGTATATATGTGTTTATTTTGAACAGTCACCTCTTCTAGACTTCACAGGCTAGTTTTTCTGTGGAATTACTTTATCCTATTGGTGGAGGAATAGCAAGAGGGCATTTGCTGGGTGCTGTGCAGTGGTCCTAGTACCAGAAAAGGTACAGTTGTGTTGTCTCTGTGCAGTCATCAGCTGAGGTCAGTGTTGACAGATTTCAGGGATCCTCAGTCACCAATTATGTGAATTTCCACAGTGGGGATGAATGTTGTTGAAATCTTAAGTGACAATGTTACTAAACTTTTTCAAGTTTTTTTTTTCTTCCCCTGAGGAAGCTGTGGCTGAGGTGATTTCTCTTGGCACTGAATCTGGCTTGTAGGCCCACTTGAAGCAGAGTAACACCAGTGTCTAATGAGTAACTTCTAAGGAGATACAACAGAGTCAAGGCCTGAAGCATAAGCATGAATGAAAGGATTACAGTGCTGGGTGTCTGGAGTTGTGAGACACTGGTGCTTTGAGAGAAGGCACCCTTGCTGCTGTACTGAAAACAGTATGTGAGGCATGAATGTTTATGAAGCAGTCATGGAGTCAAGAATGGGAGCACATACATAGTTACAGTGTCTCCAGAGCAAGGCAGGAGCAAACTCTCTGAGGTGGTTGAGCCAGTTCCCAGAACACAGTCATGGGCAGTGAAAGCTTGACTCTAGGATTTGAAGTGAGCTTGAAGTGAGTTGGCTATGATGGTGGCTCTGGCATCTGAAATGTTGTTGGGCCCAGTGCAGCTGTAGAGCCAGGGTTGGAAGTGTGATCATACATAGGGTGGTCAGATCTCCAGCATCAGGACACAAATAAGGTAGGGAGATAGGGTGGCCCATTTCCCATAGAAGCTAAATAGCAGCCAATTACTGATTGGTTGAAGAGTGTGCAGCAGCAACCCCATCTCTAGAGCTCCCCGTGGTAATAGTGATTAATCACATCAGTTCCAATAGATGCTGGCATGCTCCTTGGAGCAGACCACTGGGGACCACAGTGGTATCTGCAATGTGACTGATACTGATAGTCCCACATGCCCTTCTTTGTTCTTAACCATAACCTGGCATCTCAGATACACTGATCTCACCAGCAATTTTGCTTCTATATGAATATTCCCCATCATGGTTTTTGGTTTTGGATTTCGCTTTTTGCTCCACTGTGTTGCTGCAGACTTCTTATTGAACCCTTGAGCCCTCTCTGGGCTATTTTGCTTCAGCTGTTTTGGATAGCTGTTTTAGATAGTGTGTGTGTGTGTGTGTGTGTGTGTG
>NW_007239802.1:4370-10766 GCF_000164805.1 Carlito syrichta
TTAAGGTTAAAAACTAAACAAAAAACTGAAGATAGTACGAATGCTAGTTAATAATAAACTAAACTGTGTGTCAAAATTGGCTCATTAATTCTAGTAATATAGCATACTAATGCACTATATTAATAATAAGGGAAACTGGATGTGTGGTATATGAGATCTCTGCACAATCTTTTCATTTTCCTGAAATCTAAAGTATCTTAAAAATAAAAGTCAAATTTAGTATTAAAAATGTAATGAAGATAATTAAGCAAAATATACAAGTAACCAAAAAATTGAAAAGAAGGAAAGATGTAAAACATATCAGAGAGAAAGTAGTTGGAAGCAAAAACAAGCAAAAGAAGTCCTATATACATATAACTGATGAGGACAGAAATCAAAACAATGAAACAAACTATGATTTAAAACTATAACCCAAGTAAACTTTTTTTAAATAAAAGAAGACATGAATCTACATATTGAAAGAGACTTACCACATCCTTGGTAAATCTGGCCCAGAGTTATCAATTTTGAGACATAACCTAGTAAAATCATTAAAATTTAAAGTTATTAAAATAGTCCTTATAGCTGCAAAAAATAAATAGCAAGGCTACAGAATTATATAAATAACAGACTTTTAAAATATATGTGTGTATAAAGTAAGATGATGCAATTTTTTAAAAGTATGATGTAAGGATATTAGATCAAGCTAATCTGTCTGTCTAGAATCAAAGCTATAGAAAACAGTTTAGAAGATGAAATCAAAGCTAAAGAGAGAATCAAATTCCATATCTAAGATCGATTCTCATAAGGGTGACCTAAATTTATGGTAAGCCTGGCTATTCAATAAATATTTTCACCTCAAAAGCAGTACTGGGCTTATTAAAATTTTCTGAAACTCAAGTGTAATCAAGCTTCAATTAATTTAGAAGTCAGGCTTGTCAATGGAGGCAGAAACTTGCCCTTTGATATGAGGAGAGAATTACAAAAAATACCGTATTAAAGCTAATTACAGCTAACTTGAGTCTAAGTGTCTCTGCTTGAGGAAAAGTACTGTAGATTGGTAAAGAGAATGAACTTTGGGGTAAAAACAACAGCAGCAAAAACAAATACTCCTCAGTTTTAGTGTTTGTTCTGTTGCTTTAAAAGTTGTGACCTCAGGAAAGTTGCTTAATAGTTCGGTACCACATTTTCCTCACCAGAATATTGGAGATGATTAAGGCTGCCTGACAGTTCAGTTAAAAAATTAAATCTGGCTATCAGTGCTGTTAGGCTTGTTCTGTATTCTTTCAACAAGTCCCCACCTTTTAAAAACACACCTTAATCAGATTTATCTTGTATTTTTTTCTGTCCTTGTTTTGTAATTCACTATTTCTCCAGTTATTATTGAAAAATGGTGTTTGGAAAACAGTAACTGGGAGCTATATTTATTCTTTGGTACGAGGGTGCCATTGATTCTAGGTCCATTTCACTGGAAATAGAAAATTCATATATATATACTAAATCATACATATATGTGTATCTATATGTCAAAACTGGAAGAACTTAAGCAACAATATAATCTACATTGAATCATAACATAATTTAAAATAACTGTTCCCAAGTCCTTGCTGATTTAACAAATACTTAAATAAATGTGGTAGAAACCTTGAACAACTACTATATTACTGCAGGAAAGGCATTGAAAGTAGTGGAGGGGTGTGAGGGTGGGTAGCTTGGATTGACAGTAGTTGATATCCACCTGGGGAGGCGGGGGCACACCTCATCAATAAGGGTCCCTGCACAATGAACACCTGTATACCTAACCCTGAATTGTACCCCACAATTTCAAAATAAAAATTAAAAGAGAAAAAAAGAAAGGAAAACACTTCCTTGCAGCTGCAAGCCAAAGGAATGAGAAGGATTGAGAGTCACCAGCAGGAGCTAGGAAATGACATGGAATGACTTTGTGCAGAATCTCAGAGTAAGCATGGCTCTGTCAACACCTTAGTTTTGGACTTCTAGCCTCTAGAATTATAAGCAGATAAATTTCGGTTACTTTAAACAATTTAGTTTGTGGTGGTTTGTTATGGCTACCCTAGGAAACTAATAAAAGGGAGAGTAATATTTATATCCCAGTCTAGGAGGCTGCCAGCCTGAGTAACCTGCCTATGATCCCAGGGCAGGGGAAGGAACCTCAAGAAGCCATGACATGGTGAAACAGACTAGAAGATGAAATCTACCAGTGCCCTTAGTTACCAGAAGTGAGGCTATGGGGATAGGTGAGACTGAGTCCAGGCTTCTAGAAGACCACGGAGTTGGAGGACTGGGAGACATGCACAGCAAAGGAAGATGGCACAGTACTGCCAATGGGACTTAGGATCTGAACTTCATAAGGGACCCAGTGTCTGGGGAGGCTGCTGGGTTATGAGCCCCCATTAGCAAGAGCCTTTCTAATACCACTGCCCATCCTCATCAAGCCCATATTCAACAAGGTAGGAAAGCAGCCTGGAAAAAAGCTCAAACATGTTTTCCTTGCTCTTCCTTCTCACCTCCGTACCCAAGAGGTTACCATAGTCCCCACCCACTTAGCCATTATGTAAATACCACAAGGAGAGGAAAATGAGTTGCTGCAGGATAGGAAAGGTGAAGGAGAATTTTCTTTCTGGAAGGAGTTTGAAGTTTTGAAATTGAAAGGTCTGAACCTTAAGAACTAAAGTAAAACGGGTTTGATAAAGAAACTCGAGTGCTATGAAAATGGAGACATCATGAAAGGAAACTACTATCTTGTGGGAAAGAGAGGGATAGATAAACTGAGCATCCTTTGGAGTTCTTATCAGAACAACCAGAACTTTTGTATTTATGCCCCAGTCAGCTGTGACTAAACTGTAATTATAGTAATATTATTTACAGCAAAATAACAATAATGTAATAACAATAGTTATTACATTAGTGTTATTACATGTTTCCATCTCATCAGCAAAATGTTCCTTATGTGTACATAAAAGCGCTTCTTTGCCTATTTACCTGGGGTCAAAACAAAATATGTTTTAATTATAACATAGAACAAAGAGTTATTGGTAAGCAAAAGATTCAAAGGGACTCTGAATTTGGCAAGGTTTGTGGGTTTCTCAATGATGAACATTTTAGCAAGAGAATGGTGGTGGCGGGGAGGTCTCTAGGGAACCTTGTGCCTTGAAATGTAATGAGTTTCTTTTGAGAGTAATTCATTAGGAAATGAGAAAGCAAATGCACTGTCAAGAGGGAGCTTTTGAAGCTATTACTTTGTTTTAATCAGCAGGCTTGATTTTTTTCCATTAAAGAACAAGGGAAAATGTTTTCTCTGGCCAGGCAACTCTTTCAACAGGAGACTGTTGACATTTAATAAGGCAACATATTTAGAGGCCTAGTGATTGGCCCACTTCAAAAGGTTTGCAGAATTTCTGAGTCAGGAAAATAAGAAACTTTTTTTGTTATTATGGGAGAAAAAGTTGCTAATCTTGTCTCACAATTTAGAGCTAGTGTGTGACCCCGGGGAAACCTCTTTACAACTCTGAGTTTTACTCCTGTCCTCTATAAATGAAAATCACATTTACCACATGGAGGTATTTTTTTCAGTTGAAAATGACATATGTAAAGTACTTGGGAAAAAGTGCTAAAAAAAATCGCGGAGCCAGAATTTGAACCCCAGTGTGACTACAAACCCATTCTTAGTCCTTGCATCCTAATGCCTCGACTTTCACGGAACATTGTCAAGAAGATAGCATGTGAATGCAAAAATTGCAGTATGAAGATCATTATAAATATAAATGTGAAGGTCTGTCAGGATAGATACAGGGCTTTACAGCCAGAAAAAAAGAATTTTGGTAGTGATTTGAAAAAGAAGAAAAGAACTTAATTAGAGAAGAAAAAATACTCCTTTTATTCATGACTCTGTCTCCAGCTCCATAATGCTTAATGGTGGCTTTATATATTTGTGTAAAGGATGGTACAAAATCAAACACCTATCAAAGGGAAAAAACATATTTGACCAACAAACACTTCTTTCAAGACTAAACCCTTTAAAGGTGATGACTTCATTATCCTTAAAGGTTTAGCACACACAAAAAAATCCACTTCAAAGAAACTTCTTCATAGATGGAGATAATTTTGAATTTAGTCCAATATGGGAAAATAGAAAGAAAAAAATCACTTTAGAAGATGTTATGGCTGCATATGCAAAAGTAACAGATACATCTAGAAAGAACTATTATTTCTCATTGAATCAGATATATTAACTGTAAGTATATTATCATTACATATGAAACTATAAAATCATGGCTCTGTCATACCTAAAACCAAAAGCATCTTCTCATAGAATAAGGCAGAACACTTACCATGACCTCCAAGACTCTGCCCACTTTTCGGGACCCTCTGACGCCATTCTCGCTCCTTGCCTCACTCCAGTGATGTTAAGTCTTTTGGTTGCTCAGATGTACCACCCTCTTTCTCATCCCTCAGCATTCATGTGCGCTGTTCCTTTCTCTTTTTCTATAAATATTTTTTATTATAATATTGTGGGGTACAGTTAATGGATAGGTATACAAATATGCTTCGTTCAGGCACCCTTGTTGATAAGAGGTGTCTCCCCATCCCCAGACAGATATTAACTACCGTTAATCCCATCTCCCTTCCCCTCCCCTCCATAGTTTCCCACCACTGTCAGTCATTTTCTTATAATATTGCACTGGATGTTAAAGGTCCATTTTATGAGTGAGAACATGTGATACTCAGATCTTTGTTTCTGTGAGACGTCACTCAGTATTATAGACTCTAGTTCCATCCAGGTTGCTGCAAAATTCATGATTTTGTTCTTTTTTATGGCTGTGTAGTATTCCATCATGTATATGTACCACATTTTTAAATCCAGTTCTCTTTTGACTGACAGCATGGTTGATTCCAGGTTCTTGCTATTGTGAACAGTGCTGTGATAAACATACATGTGGAGGTATCTTTTTTATAGAATGATTTGAGTTCTTCAGGGTATATTCCCAGTAGGGGAATTGCAGGGTCATATGGAAGGTTGATATTTAGAGCTTTTAGGAATCGTCATACTGTTTTCCACAGAGGTTGTACTAGTTCACACTCCCACCAACAGTGTAGAAGTGTTCCCTTTTTGCCACACCCTCTCCAGCAACTGTTATTTTTTGAGTTATTGATAATTGCCATTCTGACTGGAGTTAGGTGGTATCTCAGTTTGGTTTTGATTTGCATGTCCCTGATGATTAGTGAGGTTGAACATTTTTTCATGTGTCTGTTGGCTGCTCGGATGTCTTCCTTTGAGAAGTGTCTATTCATATCTTTTGCCCATTTTATAATGGGGTTGTTTAGTTTTTTTTCTTTTCAGCACGTTTGAGTTCCTTGGAGATTCAAGATGTTAAGCCTTAGTATCTCTCAGATGTTAGCCCAGAAATCACCTCTATAAGGACTCATCTTGTAACACATCAGATCAAATCAGGTCATCTAGCTATACATTCTGTGTACACCAGACATAAAAAGTATTTATCCCAGTAATTGTATATTTTATTTCTCTCTCTCTCTTTTTTTTTTTTTAATCTCACCAGAATGTTAGTCTCCACTGCCAGGGAAGGGAGTGAGAGAGGAGGGGACACATTTCATCAATAAAGGTACCTGATCTCAAACCAAGTGATGTGGGGACCAAGTAGACCCAAACTTTGCCTGCACAATGACCATGTGTGTACCTAACCCTGAATTGTACCCCATATCTCTAAAATAAATGAATAAATATTTAAAAATTCAGAAATATACCACATTTTATGAACTCCTTTATTCACTTGTACGTGTAAGTGAAATAATATTCTCTTATTTTCTTTTTTTTTTTTGAGTTGGAGTCTCACTCTGTCACCCAGACTGGAGTGCAGTAGCACGCTCCCAGCCACCGCAGCCTCAACCAGCTGGGCTCAGGGGATCCTCCCACCTCAGCCTTTCAAGTAGCCTGAAATATAGGCACATGCTACCATGCCCGACTAATTTTTTATTTATTGTAGAGGTCTCACCAAGTTGCCTGGTTGGGTTTCGAACCTGCGGGCTCAGGGAATCCACTCGCCTTGGTCTCCCAAAGTGCTGAGATTTTAGCCTGAGCCACCAAGCTCTACCAATATTCTCTTATTTTCAATATGAATCTCTTGTTCATATTGCCACGTGTTTACTTTTTTCTCCATCTTTTTTCCTCTCCATATATTTTATTATCAAATATTTTTAGTGTTACTGCCTATCAGGAAACTAGTGACACCCTGTACACATTATCTCTAACTCTTAGAACCATAAATCATTCAAGTTAGTTAATAATTTTTCCTATTTGACAGATGAGCAAACTAAACCTTAGAAATCCAATCATTCAACAGAAGTAATGCAGAGAGCAGGTGGTGAGGTATCTGGAAT
>NW_007239803.1:0-9189 GCF_000164805.1 Carlito syrichta
AAATTACTAGATATTGCTGGAGTAAAAAATGATATAAGTATATTCACTCCTTATTTCATTTAGGATTATGTAGTTTAGTGTTTAGATATAAGATTTTTTTAGAAGCACAAGTTTATAGTAAGTTCATTATGAACTCATTATAAGTTCTAACACTTATCTAGGAGTTATGTAGGTTAGTTATAGCACTGTTTTCACAGATTCAGAATGAAGATTAATCGTTAAGGTTTTTACTTAATTCTAGTAGTTAAAATTTTAAGTTTACATTTATGGAGTGTGTTTTCACTGAATTCATAATATACTAATTGGATACTTTTTTTTTTTTTTTTTGAGTTGGAGTCTCACTCTGTCGCCCAGACTGGAGTGCCGTGTCCGCTCCCGGCCACCGCAGCCTCGACCTGCTGGGCTCCAGCGATCCTTCCTCCTCAGTTTTTAATTGGATACTTTTAAGATAAATTAACTAAATACAGAAAGCAACCTTGGAGGACTGGGAAACATCACTAAAAGCTTCTTTTGAGTTTTCTTTAGAAATAAACACTGCAGGATAAGAGAAAAGGAATGAAGACACCTGGACAAGAAAAGCAATAACGAAGCTTTGAAGGTCATAGAAACTCCAGAGAGAAAACTCCTGAAACATGGAGAAATGTACACTTGGAAACTTTCTTGAGACATTTCTAAGACTGTAATTTGGGCCTTTGGACTAAAACTATAATTTTGGCTTCATGAAAAAGACTCATTGACTGAAAGCAGATAGTGTTCTTGGCTTGTTTGTTTCTTCTAAGACGGCTAGATGGTGGTAACTTTTAAGGGATATGTACGTGAAGGAATTTTCTTTGTCGTGGCCCTTTACAAATGGTATAAAAGCTTTCTATTAACTAACATTAAATGACCTCTATCCTGCAAACAGGTGTTCAAGTATATCATTTCATCGTAAGTTCCTTCATTTGCCTCGTCCGTCTCTCCTTCAGGAAACCCCACACCCGGCGGGAGTGGGACACCTGCAAGACTCTCTCAAGAAACCTGTTGTAATTTTTTGGGTGAATGATTGGGATCAAAGTACTTTGACATACTCTCTTGTCCTTAGATGTTTTATCTGCACCACAATGTCAAGCTTATGTTTTTGTCTCATCCGTTTACTAAATTTTGTCCCACATTTTCTTTGATAATGTGAATTGCAGGCCAAGGCCTGCCTTGGAGCTCTATCCTGCCTTTGTTCTTCTACTCTTCTCTGATCATGTGATGATCTTTCATTTTTCCATGATAGAGTTTCTCAGCATTTGTACTGGCAACATTTTGGAGTGAATACTTCTTTGCTTGGGGTGGGAGAGACAGTGAAATACCTTGCGCATTGCAAAATGTTTAGCAGCATCTCTGGTCTCTACTCACCAAGTACAAGTGGCTCTGCTCTCCCCACCGCCACAATCATAACAATCAGGAATAGTCTTAGATATTGCCAAATATCCCCCCAGAGAGGAAAACTTCCCCTATTTGAGAATCCTTGTTCTATGGTGGTGGTTTTTCTATCCCATGCAAGGGATATTCCTTATCTTTTAGCTGAGTTTCTCCCTTCACATTTTCTACTCTATCTATATTAATCCCCACAAACATCTAGATATTAGCATGGATATTTCTTCTTGGATGACCAGCGTATAAAAGTATAATTAGCGGGCAGCACCTTCGGGTCCCCTACCACTGTGGGACTTTTTTTCTGTCCTCTCAATAAATCTTGCTTTCTAAAAAAGAAAGAAAGAAAGAAAGAAAGTATAATTAGCACAATCATGAATGCTCAGTTTTCTAACTGCCTATACCTCTTTTTTCTCCCCTAAAGACCAGACAGACATCCAAATGGATGACCATTTTACTTTCATTAAACAGTAACAGTAATCAAATCACCTCAAGCTCTTAAATCAAATACCTCAGATTATATCTTTAATTCCAGACAAAATTCTTAACATCTTCTCAAATATACAGATTTTGTTACCGTCTTGCCTTAGTATACATACAAAAGGACTGTGCATATGTTATCTTTTTGGGCTTGGATTTCACTTGCCATTGCAATAGTTATATGTCTCCTACTTTCAGAATAATCATCTAAACCCCATTTAAACAGAGTCTACCACTAGAGTTAAGCATTTTTAACTGTCATAGGCAACAGCATATCTAACAATCTGGGTGCAGCACTATCTCCTTGCTAGGGTGGAAGAGGGAGATGTTCACAGGGCACGAAAGCACTGGAGGCTTCTGACAGACTTCCAAAGTGGACAAACATATTTGTGTGCAATGGAGGTGTTTCTCTTTCACGTATCTAATACTTTCTTAGTTTATTTTTCCTGCCACTATCTGCTGTTTATGGGATGAATTTTCTATCTCTCAGAAGAAAAAACATTGTTGTAGCCCTTTTCACAATCTATTCTCCTATAGCAATCACAATTCTTTACGTGAAATTTTCAGTATTATGAAGGGTTAAAATGGACAAGGATTTCATCAACTGGGATGAAATGTCCTCATCCATTTTTTTTTCTTTTAAAAGTCAGACCCTCTGTCCTCTCAATAAATTCTACCTTCTCATACACACACGCACACAAAGTCAGAGCTCGCATTAGGATTATAGCATGTCTTTCTGTACATGGCCAGTTTTTCATGCATTGAGGACTGACAAGAGGGATATGAAGTGAAAATATAGAAGAAGCTCTGGATATAAGTGGAAAGGAGAGAAATGGGACCGTGGATATAGCAAGAAGAAAGTGTACATAATGGCAATTGACTGTTATAGAAAAATGAATTCACTTCATCTTGATATTCAGAAAAAGTGTTTTCTTATTTTATTTTTTAAAGATATGCTGTGTTTGCAAAGACATCCAGGTTTTTAAATAGTACCCTCAAAATATTATCCCTTAGGGGAACACTATACTTTTTTTACTGAGGTGAAGCATCAAAACACATTGAACACTTATTTTCCAGTTTTAAAATATAGTGATTTTAAAACAAATCTAGCTTGTTCTGGGTATAAGTTGTTGGATCTAAAAAGTTGACAAGATAGAAATTATTTCTCTGTAAATAGCAAGAGTAACAATAATATACTTATCAAAAATTAATATAGCCTCAAATTTATTAAATTCATATTTTTCAAGAAAATCATATCCCTTGTTTTGCTAACCACCAGATAACCAGAAAATATAACATTTTAAATAAACAAAATAGTACCATTTTAAAAATGGACTCCCCTCATGTCCAATATAAACAACTTATTTTGAGCAAAAGATGCTTGTTTTTTCTTTTTTTTGTGATAGTGTATTGTTTATTATCCAAGCTAGAGTGTAGTGGTTTGATCATAGCTCACTGTAGCCACAAACCCCTGGTCTCAAGCCCTCCTCTGTTTCAATCTCCTGAGTTGCTAAGACTCAGGCACATGCCTCCATGTCCACCTCATGTATTTTGTTTTGTTTTCTTTTGTAGAGACAAGGTCTCACTATGTTACCCACCTGGTCTCAAACTCCTAAATTCAAGCAATCTTCCTGCCTCGGTCTCCCAAAATGCTGGGATTAGAGGCATGAACTATTGTGTCCAGTGAGAAGATGCTATTGTAATGAAGTGTTTGTTTTTGTTATATCATGAATAATATGGTGAACTTAAACTTAAGAATAAATGTATGTACGTATATTTTTAATATATTATTCGGCCAAAATAATTTGTCTTCTGTCATAGAAACCTTTACCTCCAGAACATTAACAATAACCAGTGCACTTTAAAGTAAATATTGAGACAATAAGAAATACATCAAGTATAATCTTTTTATCAAATAAATGTAAGAAAAAACAAGTGAGAAAAGAGAAACAGTAAATTTTTAAAATCTCAGGAGTCATAATTTAAGATATTAAAAATATTTTCTTCAAGAATGTTTAAAAATTTATAAAATAAAATATATGAAATATAAAAAGTAAAGGTTACTATGAAAAACAGAGAAAAAATGAGATTCTGAAAATTTAACATTTGGTTGCAAAAGTAAAATGTAAAACTAAAAGTACTGTAGTAGGACTAAATATTGTCATGAACTCTTTGAGAACACATTTTTGAGCTAGAAGTTTTTCCTGGGAAAATACACTGAAACTTTAACCAGCATTTTTATAACACAAACTCCAAAAGAAGGGAACAGAGAGAATAGAAGAGATAAAATAACCAAAGAAATAATGGAAGAAAAGCAATAGCAGCTATCTATTTGATTATGTATCAGTATATATGTTCATAGATGTCTATGTTTAAATGACAGCAATAATACAAGAGACAGGAGATAGTAATTAGAATTATTTTGATACTTTATGGTACTTGAACCATCCTTGAAGTAGTATAGTGATATTTGAGAGTGATCTTTGATTAGTTGTGAGTGTATACCACAAATTCTATAATATCCACTGAAAACTACAAAAAGAAGCATAGCTAATCTGTTAATAAAGGAAAGAGATGGAATTATATAATGTTCCATTAAAATCACAGAAGGCAGAACAAGTGTGGAAGACAAAACAGGAGCAAAGAACAAAGGCAACAAATCTAATAGGGTAATGAATATGTTAGATATAAATACAGTCATATCAATAATCACTTGCATATCAATGGTCTAAGTGTACCAATTAAAGGACAGATTTTTCAGAGTATTTCAAAACATGAGACAACCTTATGTTGTCTACAAAAACTCACTTTAAGCATAAAGATATGCAAAGATTAAATATAAATGGGTGAAAAAATATACCATTCTAGTCAAAAGAAACAGAAATAGCTGTATTAATTTAAGACAGAGCAATCTTTAGACCAAGGGAAGTTATTGAGGATGGGTGGGCTTCACATAATGTAAACATGGTGATTATCCAAGAAGACATGACAATTCTTGATGTGTATTGCCTAACAACAGATAATTAAAGCAAGTGAGACAAAACTGGAAGGAGAAATAGATGAATTCACTATTACAGTTGGAAATTTCAATAACTCTCTATCAGTAATGGACAGATTTATCAGACAGTAAAGACATAGTTGAATTCAACAACATTTTTAGTTAATGAATATAATGCACATCTATCAACTACTTTGTCAAATAACAGCAGAATATACATTGTTTCCAAATTCACGTGAAACATTCACCAACATAAACCATACTATGGGCCATAAAACACAGCTTCACAAATTTGGAAGAATCGAAATCTTCTTATGGTCTAAGAGCATGTGCTCTTAGACCATAATGGATTTAAACTGGAAATAATAGCAGAAAGATAGCTGCAAATTCCAAAATACTTGGAGATTAAACAACATCTGAATAAGAAGATAAATCTTTCAAAAAATTTTAAAGTTTGAACTAAATGAAATGAAAACACAACTTATATAAATGTGTGGGACGTAGGGAAACTTACCACATTGGATGCATGTATTAAAAATAAAGAAAAATCAAAAGTCAATTACCTAAGATTTCAACGTATAAAACTAGAAAAGGAAACCCAAATTAAATCTAAGTTAAGTAAGATTGAAAAAGAAAACAAAAATAAATGAAAGTGAATGTATGAAATCAATATAGAAAAATTAATGAAACCGAGAGCTGGTACTTTGAAAAGATTAATAAAATTGATAGACCTCTAGCCTGGCTAGCTAATAAAAAGAAAAAAAAAAGGAAGAAGACACAAATAACTATTATCAGAAAAAATAAGAGTGGGCATTATGTAAATATTAAGAACATTAAAAAGATAGTAATTAAAAATAAGAACAATTTTATATTCTCAGATTTTTTTACCTATATAAATTGGACCAATTCACTGAAAGACATAAACTGCCAAAATTCACGCAAGAAGAAATAGACAATCTGAATGGATCTTCGTCTATTTAAGAAATTAAATAATTATTGATTATTTATTTTCAAAACAGAAAGTGCCATGCCCAGATGGGTACATGAATGAATTCTGCCAGATATTTAAGGAAGAAACTACACCATCTCTATACAATGTTTTTCAGAGCATACAAGCAGTATTAGAGTAACAAATTCTATGAGACAAGTATCACTCTGATAGTAAAACCAATGACATTACAAGAAAGTAAAATCGCAGTCCAATATCTATCATGAATATAGATGAAAAAATCCTCAACAAAATATTAGCAAATTAAACTCAATCATATATTCAAATAATAATGCACAGTGACCATGTTGTATTTATCCCAGGTATGCAAGTTAAGTTCAACATTTGAAAATCAATTGATGTAATCTGTTTCATTTACTTGATAAAAAAGAATAATCTCATGATAATATTAATAGATATACAAAAGTTATTTAATAAAAATTCAACATTCATTCATAATAGAAACTTCCAGCAAGCTAGGAATAGAGAAGAATTTGTTCAACGTACTAAAATATAGCTACAAAAATCCTACAGCAAACATCCTAATTAATGGTGACAAACTCAAAACTTTCCTGCTGAGATCAAGGACAAGCAAGGATTTTTTTCTCTTACTACTGCTTTTCAATTGTACTGGTAGTCCTAGTTAATACAATAAGACAAGAAAAAGATATGAGAGGAACATGAAAAGAAAAAAAAAACTGCCTTTGTTCACAGATGATATGATTATATACATAGAAAAGCTGAAAGAATCGACGGAAAAACTATTTGAAGTAATAGGTAATTATAACAGATTTGCAGCATACATGGTATTAAAATAACAGTCAATCACTTTAAATACATATACAATGATCAAATGGAATTTGAAATTAAAAACATATTACAATTTCCATTAGCACCCCTCAAAAGGAAATGATTAGGAATAAATATAACAAAATATGTACAAAATCTATATGAGGAAAACCATAATACTTTGATGGAGAAATGAAAGAAGAACTATATAGAGATATATTTTATGTTCTTGGCTTGAAGATTTCTCATTGTCAAAATGTCAGTTTTTCTCAAATTTATTTATAGAGTTAATGTAGTCTCAAGCAAAATCCTATCAAATCATTTTGTGGATAGATAAACTAATTCTAAAGCTTATACAGAGAGGCAAAACACTCAAAACTATCAACTCAGTTATGGAAGGAAAACAAAGTTGGAAGACTGACACTATCCTATTTTGAGACTTAATATAAAGCTACAATAATCAAGTCAGTGTGCTATTGTCAAAAGAATAAACAAATAGATCAAAGGAACAAATAGCGCAGAAATAGACTCACACAAATATGGTAAACTTGTTTTTTTACAAAAGCCTAATGACAATATGATGGTGTGAAGGCAGTCTTTTCAACAACTAGACATGCACATTCCAAAACAATGAATGTAGACATAGAACTTGCATCCATAACAAAAAGAAAGTCAAAAGGTTCATAGACCTAAATGTAAAGCTCAAAAAGGAAGTACTCTTAGAAGATAGCATTTTTAAAAAGGCATATGACTTTGGGTATGGTGATGATGCTTTAGACAAAACACAAAAGGTACAAACAATGAAAGAATAATAAGCTAGATATTGTTAATATTAAAAAATAACTTCTGTCTGCAAAAAATATCAAGAGAATGAGAAAACAGATTGCAGATGAGAGAAAATATTTGCAAAATATGCATCTAATAAAGGAATGTTATTCAAAATATATAAAGAAGTCTTAAAATTCAACAGTAAGTAAATAACTCAATTTAAATATATGCCAAAGACCTTAACTAACACCTCACCAAAGAAGATCTACAGACAGGAAATAAGTACACATATGAAAATACTCATCATATGACATCAAGAAATCCAAATAAAAACATTGACAAAATACTGTTATATACCTACTATAATTCTCAAAATCCGGAACACTGACAACACCAATGCTGGCAAGGATATGGCAGGAGCAGGAGCTCTCATTCATTGCTGGTGGGAATGCAAAATGGTAAAAACACTTTGGTAGACATTTTGTCAATTTTTACTCATTAACTATACTCTTACCATACAATTTAGCAATTGTTTTCCTTGTTATGTACCCAAAGAAGTTGAAAACTTATGTTCACACAAAAACCTACATGTGGATGTTTATGCCGATTTTATAATTGCCAAAACTTGAAAGCAACTAAAATGTCCTTCAGTAGGTGGTTGAATACAGACAATGGAATAGTCTTCAACACTCATAATAAATGACTATCAAGTCAAAAAAGACGTGGAGGGACTACTTGATGCATATTACTGAATAAAAAAGCCATTTTGAAAAGACGAACCTACTATATGATTCCAAAAATAGGAGAGTCTGGTAAAACAACACTGTAGAGATAGTAAAAAGATCAGTGGTTGCCAGTAGGGAAGTAGTGATGAATATGCAGAGCATAAGGATTTTTAAAGCAAGGAAAATACTTGTATCCTATAATGATGGATACATGGCATTGTACACTTGTCTAAGTCCATGGATCAAGAGTGACTCTCCTGTAAATCAAGAGTAATCCCCAGTGTAAATGATAAACTCTTGATGACAATGAGGTGTCAGTGTAGGTTCATCAGCTGTAACAAATACACCAAGATGGTGCTGATAATGGGAGAGTTTACGAATGTATGGGGGCCAGGAATCTATAAGACATTTCTCTACCTTCTGCTTAATTGTACTGTGAACCTATGTGTCCTTTTAAAATCTATTTTTAAAAATCAGACAAATTTGATTGTTTTATGCCTGTAGGTGGCCTGTATGTCTGCAGAGATTTTTGGTAAAAGAAAATTCAATAATATTATTAATATTAATAGTAAAATATCTACAGTAGTCACTCTATGGCTCATCATATATTAAGGAGTATAAATATATTAAATCTTTATAGAAACTTGGCAAAAGAAGTGTAATTATCTTTAGTTTACCATTGACAGCACTGTCGGAGACCAACTCCGACCGAGGGGGGTTGGGCCTGAATCGGGGAATCAAGAACGGCGAAGAAGATACAACTTGGAGGCAGTTTTTCTGGGTCAGGTCTGGCCAAGACCGTTCTGATTTTATTTAAACCTTTTCCAGCTTATATACCATTTTCTATAACCTCCAGCAGTATGACAAATACCTGTTCGAGGCTTACAGATCTCATGATGTATAACGTACTTTACAAAAGATTTTTGCTCAAGGTAACAATTAACAATCAAAATTTCATGATGCATATCATGTTTCACAAAGCTTACATCAAAATAACAAGTGCATGATTTTAACAATAGTTTTACAAACTGGTTTTTATA
>NW_007239804.1:0-445 GCF_000164805.1 Carlito syrichta
ATATCTCTGTGAATTTTTGAACAGAAAAAGAAAATTAAGATGACCTGGAAGGAGAAGCAAAAGTAGTGGTTTGGCACTATATTAATGACAACACAATTACATTGAGGGGAATAAGCATATATAGGGATTATAGCGCCTTTAAGTCATATTACAATTCTGTAAAACATTATGCCATATGTCTTTCTGGAGTTTACAACAAGGAATAAGTAGAATATGGATACTTTGGGAAATATTATGATAATTGGTATTTTTCAGTGCTTAGAATGACACCCATAAGCGATTATACTGATGAATGAAGTGAATTCTGTGTTCGTGGATCATCATAGCAGTAGTTCTGATATTTCTGAATCCATAATGGTCCTGCTTTACTTTCTACTGTTCTTGTCCAGCAGGGAGATTTGACTCTCTACTTTTAACCATGAAGAATCTTGAGGCACAAAAAAAG
>NW_007239805.1:0-1553 GCF_000164805.1 Carlito syrichta
TAGCTAGCTGACATATCTAGCTGACTTAACTAGCTAGCTACCTAGCAGGCCAGCTGACTTAAGTAGATGATATAACTAGCAAGCCAGCTGGCTACCCATCTGACATAACTAGCTTTTTAGCAAGCTAACCAGCTGGCTAGACAACTGACTTAAGGAGCTGACTTAACTAGCTAGCCAGATGTATAACCAGCTGACTAAACTAGCTGACTTAGCTAGTTTACCAACTGGCTAGCCAGCTGACTTAATTGCCTGGCTACCTAGCTAGCCAGCAGCAAGCCTGCTGACTTAACTAGCTGACTTAACAAAGTAGCCAGCTTCCTAGCCATCAGACTTAACAAGCTAGCTACCTAGCTGGACAACTGGATAGGAAGCTGACTTATCTAGCTCATATAACTAGATATTCTGATGGCTAGCCAGCTCACTTAACTAGTTACCTACCTACATAGCCCGCTGCCTTGCCAGCTGACTTAAATACCTAATTACCTAATTAACCTGCTGGCCAGCAAGCTGACTTAACTACGTCAATTAACTAGCTAGCCAGTTGGCTAGCTAGCTGATTTAACTAGCGAGCTACCCTGCTAGGCAGCTGGTTAGCCAGCAGACTTAACTAACTGACTTAACTAGCTAGCCAGCTGGCTGACCAGCTGAATTAACTACGTGATTTGACTAGCTAGCCAGCTGACTAGCCAGCTGACTTAAGTAGTTGACTTAACCAGTTAGCCAGTCTGTTATCCAGCTGACACAACTAGCTGAATTATCTAATGAGCCAACTGGCTAGCCGACTGTTTTAACTAGCTCTCTATTTATCTAGGTAGCTGGCTAGCCAACTGACTTAACTAGCTGAGTTAATTAGCTAGCCAGCTGGCTAGCCAACTGATTCAACTAGCTTGCTACCTAGCTAGCCAGCTGGCTAACCACCTGACTTTACTAACGGACTTAAATAGCTAGCCAGCTTGCTAGTGAGCTGAATTAACTAGCTTGCTATATACATCTAGTCACCTGGCTAACCAGCTGACTTAACTAGGTGACTTAACTAGCTAGCTAGCTGTCTAGCCAGCTGACTTAAGTAGCAAGCTACCTTGCTAGCCAGCTAGCTAGCCAGCTGACTTAAGTAGCAAGCTACCTTGCTAGCCAGCTAGCTAGCCAGCTGACTTAACTAGGTGATTTAACTAGCTAGCCAGCAAGCTAGAGAGCTGACAACTATTTAGCTATCTAGCTAGCCAGCTGTCTAGCCAGCTGACTTAACTAGGTGACTTAAGTTGCTGGCCAGCTGGCTAGCAGGCTGACTTAAATGCCTAGCTACCTAGCTAGTCAGCTGGCTTGCCAGCTGACATAACTACATAGCTACCTAGCTAACCAGCTGGCTAGTGAGCTGATTTAACTAGGTTACTTAACTGGCTAGCCAGCTGACTTAACTAGCTAGCTACACAGCTAGGCAGCTAGCTAGACAGCTAACAACTTGCAGACTTAACTAGCTAGCCAGCTGACTTAACTAGCTAGCTACCTACATATCCCACTGGTTTGCCAGCTGACATAACTACATAGCTGCCTAG
>NW_007239806.1:0-653 GCF_000164805.1 Carlito syrichta
ACTAAGTGTGAATCAGTTACTTTTATTAAGCTAAGTCCTCCCTACTAGATTGGTGGGCTCTAACCCCACAAAAGTTTAGTTAACAGCTAAACACCCTAATAAACTGACAAATGTACTTCTCCTGCCACAGAGAAAAAAAGGTGGGAGAGGTCCTGGCAGAATTAGAGCTGCTTCTTTGATTTTGCAATTCAACATGATATTACACCTAAGGACTTATGGTAAAAAGGGGATTTCACCCCGTCTTTAGATTTAAAGTCTAATGCTTACTCAGTCATTTTACCTCTACTTATGTTCAATAACCATTGATTATTCTTAACTAACCACAAAGACATCAGAACCTTGTACTCATTATTTGATGCCTGAGAAGGAATGGTAGGGACAGCCCTTAGCCTCCTTATATGATCAGAACTTGGCCAACCCAGGAGCCATGCTAGGAGATGACCAAATCTGCCCATGCCTTCGTGATAATCTTATTTATAGTTATACCTATTATAATCAGGGGTTTCGGCAATTGACTAGTCCCTCTTATGATTGGGGCTCCTGATATAGCATTTCCACGAATAAACAATACGTTTCTGACTACTACCCCCATTCTTCCTTTTACTACTGGCTTCCTCAATAGTCAAAGCAGGAGCAGGTACTGGCTGAAATGT
>NW_007239807.1:0-352 GCF_000164805.1 Carlito syrichta
GCTCACCAGGGTGCTCCAACAATTTACTAACATAGACCCCGAAACCCCTGATGGCTGACAACTCCTAATGACATATTTTTTCTCCCAAAGCTATCCAGACATTAGGGCAAAACTAAAAAAACTCGACTGAGGCCCCCTTACTCCCCAACATGATGTTCTCACAGCAGCCTTTAAAGTGTTCCATAACCAGGACGAGAAGGCAAAAAAACACAAATATCAAATACTGGTCCAGGCCCTCCATGGCAACAGGGTCACCTCCGGTATCACCCAGGGTGGTGGCAATGCCCGAAACCAACAACAACCACCAGGACCCTGCTTCAAGTGCGGGCAGCCAGGGCATTGGGCACGAGGG
>NW_007239808.1:0-820 GCF_000164805.1 Carlito syrichta
CATTAGGGCAAAACTAAAAAAACTCAACTGAGGCCCCCTCACTCCCCAAGATGACGTTCTCACAGCAGCCTTTAAAGTGTTCCATAACTGGGACGAGAAGGCAAAAAAACACAAATATCAAATGCTGGCCCAGGCCCTCCATGGCAACAGGGTCACCTCCGGTATCACCCAGGGTAGTGGTAATGCCCAAAACCAATGACAACCACCAGGACCCTGCTTCAAGTGTGGGCAGCCAGGGTATTGGGCACGAGGGTGCCCTAACCCCGGAGTACCCCAAAAACCATGTCCTAGATGTGGACAGGTGGGACACTGGGCAGTGGACTGCCCTGGTCCCCATGGAGGGAATGGGTCAACCCCCCATCCCACTCTGGATCTGTTGGGCATGGCAGCGACTTTAGACTGACGGGACCCGGGGTCTCCCTACCCGACACTAATCTCAAATCCTCGGGAACCCAGGGTCACTATAACGGTTGGCGGGCACCCCATCCACTTTCTCCTGGATACCAGAGCCATCCTTTCTGTCATACGAGAGTTTTGTGGCCCGACTTCCCCGTCTAAGTCCCCTAAGTCGGGGTAGGGGGCCAGTCCATTCTTCCACGCATAACTCCTACAGTTACACGCATCTTTGTAAACATCTCCTTCACTCATTCCTTTTTGGTAATGCCTCAGTGTCCTGAGCCTCTTATGGGCAGAGACATTTTAGCCAAGTTTCAGGCGTCCATCACCTTTAACCCAGTGCTGCCCTCTGCAACCCTTCCCCTACAACCCCGTTCTTGGCCCTTCTAACCGCCGATGATTCTGACTCACTTCCCCCTTTGCC
>NW_007239809.1:0-1191 GCF_000164805.1 Carlito syrichta
CCCATTTTAGCGGTATGAAAACCAAACAGCACTTACCGCTTAGTGCAGGATCTAAGATGCATTAATGCAGCTGTCATCCCCATCCACCTGCTAGTTCCTAATCCCTATACCATCTTATCTTCAATTCCTCCAACTGCTACTCACTTCTCGGTTCTTGACCGTCCCCTTGGCAGCAGACTCACAAAACATTTTCGTGTTCACGTGGACTGATCCAATATCTTGCCATTCACAACAACTCACTTGGACAGTCCTACCACAAGGCTTTCACGATAGCCCCCACCTGTTTGGTCAAAACTTAGCAGCAGATCTTAAGTCTCTCTCACTTACCAAATCCACCCTTATTCAATACGTAGACAAGCTCCTCCTGTGTAGCCCTTCCTTAACTGATTCTCGAACAGACACTGCACTCACCCTTAACTTTCTAGTGGAGAAAGGATATTGGGTATCCCCTCAAAAGGTCCAACTGTCTGTCACACAAGTCACATATCTAGGGGTAGCCGTCTCACACCAACAGAAAGCTATAACAACAGATCAGAAGACACTAATTAAATCCCTACATATACCTAAAACTAAGCAGGAAATCCAATCATTTTGGGAGCTAGCGGGATACTTTTGGACGTGGATTCCCAACTTTGCCTTACTTGCGAAGCCACTCTATACTCTCACAAAGGGAGACCCCAATGAGACACTCCTAACACCCTCCTCCATTAAACAACCTTTTGTTGCCCTCCAGCAGGCCCTCCTGAGGGCCCCCGCTCTTCATCTGCCAGATGTACACCAACCTTTCATCCTATACATCCACAAAAACAAAGGGGTGGCCTTGAGAGTCCTGGGACAACTTTGTTGGCAAACATTTGCCCCAGTGGCCTATCTCTCAAAACAGACCACACTGTCCAGAGCTGGGCCCCATGTCTGTGAGCACTGTCTGCCACCCACATGTTGGTGTGTGAAACTAAAAAACTCACCTTCGGGGCCCCTATTACCATAACCTCCCTCCACCATCTACAGCACCACCTAAGCTACAAAGGCCTTCAAATGCTGCCTTCCGGTCAAGTCCTATTGCTCCTTGTCTTCTTTTTACAGGATTCCTCCATATCCTTTCAAGCTTATGCACCCCTAAACCCAGCCACATTGCTCCCTTCTTCCACAGCCCCACTAACCCATGACTGCGTAGAGACTGTTGAGGCTCTC
>NW_007239809.1:2184-33754 GCF_000164805.1 Carlito syrichta
GCGAACCAATCGGACCCTTAAAGACATCCTCACTAAACTATCCCTCGAACTACATCAAAACTGGGTCACCCTCCTTCCTTTGGCCCTCTTCCGCTTGCAAATTCTCCCCAAAGAACTGTCCCAACTCTCACCTTTTGAAGTAATGTATGGCCATCCAGCACTGCCTCCAGGAGCCCCCACCTCAACCCCTCTGACACCCACTCATATGCTTTACCTCCTCTTGTCTTTCATTCGTTCCCACATTTGGGAATATCAAAATCTCCTCTTACCCGTTTCACCCAGTGGTCAAATCCCACCTCCCCTCCTCCCTGGACAGTGGGTTTATCTCTCTGACCCAGAAACAAAGTCTCTTTTAAACCCAAAGTGTTCTGAACCTCTTCAGGTAATTCTATCGACTCCCACGGCCACAAAACTCATCATGGGCCATCGTCAGGTCACCCCATGGATTCACATCTCCTGCTTAAAACCTGCTGCCCCCCTTCCTCGTGTCTCACCCATAATATTTGTCCACCCACCTACAGGTATACCTGCTCCAGGGTTCCAGACCAACCACTTAAGCTTCGCCTGTCTCAACTCACCACTCATCCCAACCCAAATCCAAACAAACATCCTGGATACAACACAGAACACCTGTGACCCTTGTACCCTCTCCTTTCTTGGCCTGATTGCCATCCTACTTACTGTATTACTCACCTGTTCGACACCCACAAACTGGTCGTCTGCAGCAAAAATTCTGTTGGCTACTACCTATCTCCTAATTGTCACAGGCTTTGTTCTCATCAAATGCCTCCTTTAAACACCAAAGTAGCCCCCAGTCTTGCCTCCAAAGTCACTACCCTCTTATTTCTCATCCTTCCATTAACCCAAACCTACCAACCTCACCCCTTTTATGCGCCAGGTAACTTTTCCTGGAAAATAATAAACTCCGCTACACAAACTGTAGTCTCCACCTACCTTGGACACAGGCAGCCGATATTTAACTTTGATCTTTGCAAACTATGGCCCAGCCTGTCCATTGTCCCCAAGGGATGGGGAAGCCCTTCCACCAGAGTATGGGAACGTAGTTATGGCAGTCTGGAAGACAAAATTCAACTCAAGAACGTCAAGTTATATGTCTGTCCTGACATGGGAGACAAACACTGCCATAAACCCCAGCAGGTTCACTGCGCTGCCTGGGGATGTGAAACCATAGCCCCGTGAAAAGGCAACTCTGACCCTTACATATCAATTGTAAGACTGCCCTCCACTTCTCCCTGTACACAACCCCAAACCTGCAATTCACTATGGCATATCATCACCCTGTGGGATACTTTTAGCCTTCAAAAAAACATGGGACACTGGAAAAACGTGGGGCTTTTGACTGTACACACCTGGAACCAATCCAGGCATGTTATTCACAGTCCAATGAAGGCCTATTCCACACACCCCCAATCCAATGGGACCATTGCGCAAAATAATTCTACCCAAACCTATACCCATGGACTCAAAAATTCAACTCATAACTTCTCCCCCTCACCCCAAAGGGGGTAACAATCATCTCACCTACTTTAAAGGCCCCCCATCCCCTTACCGCCTGATCACTTCCTTCACTTACTAACAGCAGTACACCATCTGCTTAATAATACCCGCCCCTCTCTGGCAAAAGATTGTTGGCTATGCTTAAACCCATGGCCCCCATATTATGTGGGAATTGGGGCAGTTTTTTTAGTAGGCAATGCAGAAACTAACATAAAGATACTCTTACCGATATACAAAATAAGCAATTATGTCCCTGGGGCACTCATCCCACACTGACACCGGATGACCTTCAGGGACTAGGAACGTGTCTCTTCTCCCCAAACTTTCCCATAACTATATCTCCCCTCCAATTGTCCTGCAACAACACCTCTCATATTAACATTGCTACCTTCCATAATCAAACCATCCCCCATTTCACCGTGGCACCCTCTACCACGTGGTTTGCCTATACCCAAGGAATCAACCCCTGTATCAGCCTACAGCATCTCAAAGACACAACAGAATTGTGCATCTTGGTCCACATCCTACCCCAGGTCTACATTTATAAAGGAACGGAAGGTAGACAACACCTCAGACTCTTTAACACCACCCGCTCAAAACGGGAACTGTTAGTCCCTTTACTAATGGGACTAGGCATTGCTGGAGCTACAGCCACAGGCACAGCCTCCTTAATTCTGGGTGACCAAAATCTTAAACAGCTTAGCACTCAAATTGACACTGATTTACACCTACTAGAATCGAGTGTGTCTCAATTAGAACAACAGCTTGACTCTCTCGCTGAGATCGTATTACAGAACAGACAAGGCCTAGACCTCCTTTTCCTAAAACAAGGAGGATTGTGCAAAACTCTAGGAGAAGCCTGCTGTTTTTATGCCAACAAATCAGGGATAATAAGAGAAACCCTAGCTCAAATAAGGGACAATATACAACACCGGGAATCACAAAACCAGGCCTATGGCAACTGGTATCAAACCCTCTTCTCATGGCCCCCTGGCTCACCATCCTAGTCTTGGCAATAGCCGGCCCAATAATCCTCCTCCTATTAGCTGTAACCCTAGGACCATGCATCATCAAATATCTCCTTACCTACATGAAGACTACTGTCTCAAACTTTTCAAATTGAAGCCTTAACCTCCTGTTGCTCAATAGCTACCAATCTGTTGCTGTAAAAAATCCAGAGCTATAACAACCAAAATTTTCATCTAATTTTTCTTTTAGATATGCTCTCTTCCAGGTTTTCTGTCTGCCTCCACAGTCTGCTCCAGGACAGCTGGTTACTACCATCCCCATGCTCATTAGAAGACTGGCCAGAACAGGTCGCTGTTCTACACTTACAAGGAACCTTCTTGGAACTCTCACCTGCAGAAATCTACACCTTCAGCGCCTACCTTTGGGCCCTGCTCTGGTTGGTTCTGCACCCTTCCACCACCTTACCTCCACAATGCCCCCGACCAGCAGGAAATAGCCAGAAAGAGTAATGAGGCCCCTCCCCATAAAAACAGAAAAGGTGGGAATGAAGGGTGCAGGAAGCGACCAGAGGACACACCAGACAACAAAGGCCCTAGGTCCAGGCTTCTGTGTGCACAATTCCTCACGTGTGCGAAGCTCAAACCTGCAAGCCTCCAATCCTTAGCCAGCTTTGTTATGCGTCCAATAGGACTGTAACACGGCATCGGCCCCACCCTACTCCCATGCAGCTCCTCCAATAGAAACATAGCATGGCCTCTTCCGGCCCCTGTCAGGCTAATAAATACAGCCCACTCCCTGCAACTCTCTCTCTCTCTTTTTCCTCTGTTACAGATCCTCTCTGTAATAGCCCCTTTAATAAATCTCTTGGTCCTGGCTGGATGTGGAGTCATTACTGGCACCGAAATTCTTTCACATAGGATGCAGTAAGGAGGCATGATCTCGTAACCAGAGATCAAACCTGCTGGTCCCTTGATCTTGATCTTTCCAGTCAGAACTGTGAGAGAATACATTTCCACTTGTAAAAGGGAAAAGAAGCAGCCTCTGCCCCTGGGATTGTAAGGGGGGGAAGATGAAAGAAATGGCTTCAGCCTTGAAACAGGCGTCACTCCCTTCCTGGAGGTTTTTCTTTGAAGGTTTCTCCTCTGTAAACATTGCAAGATAAATTGTATCTTTACCCACTACACCTGGCTAGTTAGCACATCTGCTTCTGTAAACTCACTAGCTTGCTGATGTCAGCAGAATATTGCAATAAGAGCTCTGGAAAATGTCCAACTCTAACTTTAGCTAACCAAGATATAAGTTAGGACTACTTAAGGGAGGAAAATGTCCAACTCTAACTTTAGCTAACCAAGATATAAGTTAGGACTACTTAAGGGAGCTCTGAGTGGGGCCTTGGGGCCATCTTGCTTGGAGTTCTCTTCCTGCAAGTGGTCACCAGTTGGCAGAGCCTTGACTAATAAACTTCTCCTTTGTTAAAATTAAGTTGGTGGGCTATTATTTAATCGCTTGGACCCTACTTCAGATGGGGCCTTGTCCGGGAGAACCGAGCGCTTAAATTGCACCCATTTTAACTGACGGGCCTTGTGGGGCTGCGTCCCCACGAACTCTCTGGGTTCAATTAGGTCTGTATCTGGCAGACTCACAATGCCCCTGGAAGCCCTCAGAGAGGTAAGTCAGGCTCCTGATTTCTGTTTTCAGCGCACTCCTGTAGGGACCCTCGGGAAAGCTGAATGCAGTGCTAATTCCGGGGTCTGAGGTCCTAGTGAGATGTCACTGGGATCTCCTGTTTTGTCCTCTAGCAGCCAGATCTCTCTGTTCAGTTTTTGCTGTCTTGTTTGTGTGTTCAGTGTTTGTTACTGTCATGTCTGTTATTGTAATTAATATTATGGGTGGAACGGGAGCCCCACCTTTATGCCCACATGGGATAATTGCCAACAGCTTCCCCAAGGTCTCTTCACCACAGGAGAGAGGGAGAGAATCCACCAGGAAGCAAGTAAGTTAATCCTGGGACCTGGCGGCCGCCCAGCAGAACATGCAGGATTGAAGCGCATCTTTCCCCCTGACAGACCAAAATGGGACCCTAACACTAAACATGGTAGGGAGTGTTTCACCACTTATCGCTGGACTCTGTTGGGGGTTTCCAGGCTGCTGCAAGGTGCCCCACAAATTTATCTAAGATGAGTGAAGTCACTCAAGGGCCACAGAAATCTCCCACTGCTTTTCTGGAGTGTCCCATGAAGGCCTATTGGCCCAATAGACCCAAAGGCACCAGAAAACCGGAGGACGTTAGTCATAGCCTATGTCTCCCAGTTGGCCCCTAAAATATATATAAAGAAAAAAAGGGGGAGCAGCTTGGCGAGACCTCATCTCTACAATAAATCAAAAACCAGCTGGGCGTGGTAGTGCGCACCTGTAGTTCCAGCTACTTGGAAGGCTGAGGTGGAAGGATTGCTGAAACCCAGCAAGTCAAGGTTGCAGTGGCTGGGAGCAGCCACTGCACTCCAGTCTGGGTGACAGAGTGAGACTTCAACTCAAAAAAAAAGGGGAACTGGTTAAGTTGTTATACTTCATTTAATAGGACATGTCATCTTTTAAAAACTTAATTAGCATATGTTTCTTTATGTCATTGTATGTTTCCCTCCCTTCCTTAGTCTATGTTCTTCTTCACTAATTCTGAAGGAGTTCATTCTAATTCATCTGTAAAGAAACATAAAAATATCTCTTATATGCTACTTAGCCTTTTGCTAGCTCAGTGCAAGTTAATGCTAGCCTTGAAAAAAAATTTTTTGTAATCTTTCTCTGGCAACTAAGGAACTAAATAAACTGTTCTTGTATTCAAATGCTAAGCCAGGTTAGTTGAAAGTAAGTCTGTTTCTAAAGGTTTAGGCCTTGCCTAAGATCATAATCAGTGACTTGTCCCTGTAAAACTGTTGGGAAGTCTCTTAGACTCAAGTAATGTATGCTGAGTCCCTACTTTATTTTGTAATGCTAAATAACACTAATGCTTGCGTTTTTGGCTATGTCTGACTAACACACCTCTTACAAGACTGGTAAAGCTTTAAATGCTAAATACTTTGCAGGACTTAACAAGGCATGGGAACTGGCCATTCCCACCTGATACAGTCACCTTGTAAGCTCTGTACTTCACCTAAGGGACAGGTCAAGTACTAGGCACACTCTGTGGCTCATAGAGTGAGACTTGATCACTCTCATTTAATTGTCTATGTCTTATGACTAAGACTGCTGTTTAGTAATTCATGAGGATTTTTGACAATTTTGCCTGTTCATAATTAGGAATAAGTAGGAGCAGATCATTTTACATCTATGTGGCCTGTTCACTCTAAAAAAGGTTTTGTACCAGGCCATTTTTGTAGACATCATTGGGAAGTTGTGGAGCAAAAAAAAGGGGGGGGGACTTCAAGAAAAGCTGAGAACACTCAGTCTGGGAGAAGCCATCAGGGTTCCAGGAATTTCTGGCATTGCTGTTTATGACTTTATTTAGTTATTTGTTTGTTTTAGAATTCTCCATTGAGAAATAAATCCTAAGTGTTCCGAGCAAATTCTGGGCTTTCAAGAAACGTGACCAAGAGAGTGTGCAGTGGTCTGTGCCCTCGGAAACCCTGATGGGACAGATTTTGAATGATTGGAGCAAATTAAAATTACGTGGTATAATAATAATAAGTGCATTATTAAAAAATCAGATTTGAACTCACTACAAGTTAGCAGATAATAAAATTTGGAAAAGAACAAAACTATCTGGCAATTAAATTCACTTTGTAGACCTAAGGAAAAATAAAATGGTCAAAAGTTCTGTATGCAGAGGCATTTAAAAAATTTAGTTCACTGCTTTGCAAACAAAATTATATCATATAGAATATTAAATGCCAAACTCCAGAGGCTTAACTCAGGACTGGGAATACCAAACTCCCAATTAAGGATAAACCTGCTAAGGGGAATGGCATCAGTTGCTACGAATGTGGTCAATCTGGGCACCTAAAGCACAATTGTTCTTAATGGCCTAAGCCCCCAGGACCTTGTCCAATATTCGGACTAAAAAGCCACTAAAAGAGATGGTGAGGCCTCTCCCGAAGCGGCGGGGGGGGGGGGGGGGGGGGACGTAGGGCACACCACACCTAGCTCAGTGATGGTGGCTGTTGACTGAAGGGGAAGGGGCACGGCCCAGCACAGCATTCTGTGTGCCATCCACCCAGAGTCTATATAAATGGGTCTATATAAATGTGGCTGGGGTCCAAATTAATTTCTTAATTAATACTGAGGCTAAGTTTCTAGCCCTTGTGCTCATACTGAACTTCATTCTCCTAAAACCAATTCTCTAGTGGGAGTTAAAGGTGTTCCAAAAACTAAATGTTTCACCTAACGGTTACTAAAAGGTGAATTCAAATTACAACCATGAAAGGTTATCTATAAATAAATAAAAAGGAAAGCAAAAAGCAAAGGAAAAATATAAAAAGATTGGCATACAAATAAGGTTTTAGGGAAAAAAAGAAATATAAGAAAAAAGATATTTTATCTAAGAGGAAATTTTATATGGTACATTTCTGTCCTATAATAAAGTAAATAGTTATGAGAATTTTTAAAAAGGGGTAAAAAACAAAAATAAGATGGTATAAGCACGCCAAAAATGGTATAAGGAAAGTTTATGAAAAATATACATACAAAAGAAATTCTATAAACCATCTAGTCATAATAAAGTCTTTCTGGTTGCAAGTCTCCAAACATTTTTAAATTTCTCTTCAAATTTTATATAAAATTTACTTAAGTGCCTAGTTCAAATTATAGTCTAAAACAATCTGTCAGGCTACCATTACAGTCCAGAAATACAAAAGCTGGTACTTGTAATAAAGCCACAGAAATTAAAGTTTATCATTTAAGTAATGCTAATAACTTCGGGTCTTGTAGCTTTTGTACGAAAAGGTAATCAGCCACTGTCTACCATTGTCAAAATGTGGGCATTGCTTTATTCCTTTTATTAAGCTAGAATCCAGTAATTTCATGCCCACAAAGTGGTCATGCAAAAACTCCAGCCAGTGCCTGCAAACAATGCCACTGCTGAAGCAAATCTTGACGCCTCAAGTCAGACAGGGAAATATTTTTGATCTCTGGCTTGGCAGGACTGTGCCCATTCAGCCCACTTCAGCTCTGAAGAAATTACAGAAGACCGACCTTCACCCCTCAGCACCCCAAATGATTATGTGATTGAAAAATCTCTAAAGAATAAATAATTAAGTCAGGGTAGCTAGCACAGGCTAGACATAAATAAATTTCCTATCAGTAGGTTTTAAAAGGTGTTCAAATGTTTCTACTACAGGCCAAGTGGCAACCTATTCCACCCCTTGGCAAATCCAGGGAAAACTCCATCAGATGTAAAAACTAGGACAGTACAATCTTTCAATTTGTGAATTAACATAATAATCACTAGAAATCCTTTGGAGACATGTGTAAACTAAACATAGGTATTTGGTATTGCATCACTCAAGATCCAAGTCCCTGAAATGGACTTTGTTAAACCTTTGAAATTGTTTAATGGTAGGCCTTTTTCCTATACCTCTGAAGGAAAGGGGAGCCACAAACCTAAATGCCCATAAGAAAATGTGTTGTCTATTTGGGACAAATTTTAATCTTAGTTTATGAGCTTATTTCCCTAGATGCTTCTTGGACCAGAAGAAACTCAAATATCCCAGGGGAGTAAATGCTGCTAAAAATTGAAGAAAGGAAGAACCCAGCCAACAACTCAGAACTAAGCTGGCCTTGCAGGACTGAGAGTGTACTGCAGATTCAGCAACACTCCTTAAACTGACCTTCTGGAAAGTCAAAATTTCTCAAGCCCTGCTCTAGAAGCCTGAGAATTCTCCAGCCCTGCTTCAGTCACACACCGGAGGCTGACTGATTGATGCACGGCAGAAGATTAAGGAATCAGCTTAAGAACTCAGCAGACATCACTGATAAGCCATTGTTTTGCTTTGCCAACCTTTATATTTGCTAAACTGTTTGTCATTTTAATTGCTGTAAAATGAACTTTATTTGCTGTAGAATTAACAAAGTTGTTCCCATTAAGCATGTTAGAAAAGGGCTTCACTAGTATTCCCATTCTTTCTTATGATAGGAAATGTTCTAGTGCTTTTATGCATTTCTGCCTAATTTGGGTGTTTATCACTTCCCTCACACACCCAGCATGTACGTGTATAGAAACTATATGGTCAGACGTAAGAGCTTTCCATCGTTATTCATCCCAGCCTGAAGTTTGTTCTGGTGGCCAACAAGGCCTGTTTGGTATTGGGCATCTGCTTATGCAACTAAATCTTCTCAGTGTACTAAAGGACTATTTTGAACATACGAAAAGGTTGCATATGCCCAGCTCCCAGCATTATAAAAAGGCACATGTACCATAGGAATAATGCAGCCAGGATTTTTCCTTCTGGCTAATCCAAGGGGGGATGAACTAGGCATCCACCTTTATGAAAGCCTCAAAACCCGAGGTGCTCGACCCTTCAATCAAGTTCCTAATATAGGAGGGACCCAGGTTTGAGAAGATAATAAATAGCCACCCCAGAGAATTATAAATACTGATGGTCCAGTTACATGGGCTCAAAATAGGAGTCAGAAATGCTGCATGCCTCTATATATGTGCTAAATTACATTATCAGGTTACAAACTGTCTTAAAAATTATAATAATCAAACAGCCACAGCTTTTGAGCTTGTTGCTTAGCAGTAAGCCCAAATGCACGTAGCTATTTATCAAAATCACCTAGCTTTGAACTACCTGCTGACAGAAGAAAGAAAAGTATGTGGTAAATTTTAATAGCTCTATCTGTTGTTTGCAAATAAATAATAATGGTTCTCAAATCCCACTACACTCCTTTGTCTGAAGATTCAATGATTTGACTCTCGGCACAACTGAAAGGGGGGAATGTGAAAGGGAAAAGAAGCAGCTTCTGCCCCTGGGATTGTAAGGGCAGGGATGAAAGAAATGACTTCAGCCTTGAAACAGGTGTTACTACCTTCCTGGAGGTTTTTCTTTGAAGGTTTCTCCTCTGTAAACATTGCAAGATAATTTGTATCTTTACCCACTACACCTGCCTAATTAGCACATCTGCTTCTGTAAACTCACTAGCTTGCTGATGTCAGCAGAATATTGTGATAAGAGCTCTGGAAAATGTCCAACTCTAACTTTAGCTAACCAAGATGTAAGCTAGGACTACTTAAGGGAGCCCTGAGTCGGGGCTCGGGCCGTCTTGCTTGGAGTTCTCTTCCTGCAAGCAGTCTCCAGCTGGCAGAACCTTGACTAATTAACTTCTCCTTTGTTAAAATTAAGTCGGTGGGCTGTTATTTAATCGCTCAGACCCTACTTCACACTCTTTGCAAATTACTCACTCTGAGGTATTCTGCTACAGCAGCACAAACCAGACCAAGACACCCCCTCACACATCTGTGGCAGTCCCAAGGGAAAGGTGAGGCTCTGCCAGTCCCGCAGATGAGGAGGGCCACTGAAGCTGGTTCCAGCACATTAAGCACCAGGTAGACCATGTGCAGATTGTCCAGGGGTAGTCTGATGCCTCAGCAACCTTCCTGCAACCATTTTGGTCAGTCAGCCTGGTGTGTGTGGCCTCTCAGTCTAGATCTTCTAAAATCCTTGAACACATCTCTTCTTAAACTAGCTAGAGAATCTTTATTGTCTGAACAAAGATCGCATGCCCCATTCTTTCACAATGTTCATCACAATTACAGTTTATCAGTCTCTTGACATGTTACCCTCCATTTCAATATCTGTCTCTCTCCTCCTCCCAGCTGTAAATTCCATGAGGTGGGGTCACTGCTTCTGCTCAACACTGTGAGCCTTCAGCCTATGCCTGTCATGTAGTGGCATCAATATAACCTCTTCAGGAATTGGTGAATTCACCCACATGTGAAAGGCCTTAAATGTCTATGTCAGCCATGATGTGGTGTGGTGAGAGAAACTCAGTTTCCCCATCAGAAGAACAGAACACAGCTCTCTTTATTGTCAGCATCTAGATGGCATTAAATTAATTGGTCTGGTTCACTCTTACCAACAGGAGAATGAAAAGATTGAGGAGGGACAGAAGGTCTCGAGTACAGAGACAGACATTGGGCTCGCTGGGTTCCAGACTCTCTTCTGGAATCTAAAGATATGAGCTTCTTCTCAGGACTCTAAGATTCCAAAAACATCCCCATGATCTTCCACCATTGTTTTATTTATCTACCTACTCATTATCTGCTCTAGAAAAGCATCTACTATTTTTTATATGAAGACTGACTTTCAGAACCTCCTGGTTCTTCTTAGAGTCTAAGTCCTCTCAGGGAATGCCATGAAATATAAATCCCTGAGCCAGAACACAGCCATCCCCATGGTCCGCACAGAGAGTGGGGAAGAGACAGGTGAGAGCAGCAGGGTCTGCACATTGCAAACACACACAAGTGCGTATGTACCATCTCACTTAGGTTTGGGAGAACCCTTGGGATAAAAGCTATTTGATCATTGTTTTTACGTATTTTAGAAATGAAAGCCTAGTGAGGTTATGTAACCTTGTCTGAAGTCTCTCAGGTGTTATAAATGACAGAGCCATGACTTTACCTTGGTCTTTGTCAGGCCAGGTGTATGGAATTCAGCATGTGAATACACTGCTCATTATGCTAGTTAGTGATGATTGACCAAGGTCACACCTTGCCTCAAAGGATTGGCGTTTCTCACCTGATGAATAAGCCCTGGGATAAAAGGCGGATAGCCGGGTTGTCCTAACACATTTGTATGGTGACACAATCCTACCAACCTGAACAGAAGACATCATCAGGTCACTGGGAAGCCACTGCCCATTCTCCCACCCAGTTCTTTCTAGGAGAGCCATAATGGTGCTTGGCAGCAAGTAGGAATCATGTAAAAACACTGCTCAGCTCATTTGAGTGTGAGGTCTCTGCCCATACAGAGACAATGCCTTTAGCTGGGAAAAGGGCATACATGGTGTGTTCATTGGGACACAACTAAACCTCATGCAGGAGACACCTGCCACAGTCTTGGTTACTGTTGCTTCAAAGACTCTGGCTACAGGCTTGAATTATCTGACTGTTTTTGTCAAATATCCACAGTAAAACACATGCTCCTATAGGGGAGAAAACACAATTTCTTTCTTTCCATTTTTAGGTTCTTTGTTGGGACACTCTCCTGAAAATAAAAGTCAGATTAACAAAAGATAATCGAAGCTTATTGATGCATGCTGAACCCCTCACACAGGAGCGGCCTCCTGCCAAGCATGTTCCCCTCTCAAGGTGGTGGTTTGGGAGCCTTCGATAAATAGTATTTAAGTTAAAAGCTATAAGTCTCACAGACTTAAGACAAAATTAAGACAGGGCATATTCAGGCTCCCAGAAGGCAGGAGGCAGGGAAGGAGTTTAGGAAGAGTAGTTCTCTCCCGGGCCCTCTGTGCCACAGCCCCGAGAGCTTCAAATGGGACCGGCAGAGAGGGGGCGTAGCATGCCTCTGTGCTTCAACATTTTTATCTCCCAGTTCCCAGTGTTTGGGGAGAATATTTCATGTTCCTTTACTCCCACCATGAAGCATAGGGAGACACACCATGTCTTGGCAGCACAAACGGAAATGGTCGGTAATTAGCACCTGGGCTTCACTTTGCTGCCAGCCAGTTGGAGGAGCACTGAACCAAATTTAGTAGCTGAGACAGCTTCCTTTATAGAAGCCAAAAGAGCAGCTTGTTTTCATAAGGGAGGATAAAGCTATCCAAAAGTACCCCTTAATTAGCCTGGCCACTAGCTCCATGTTGAAGGCCTGAAAGACTTTTTGCTAAAATGCAAGTGTTACTTTGACTAGGTGTGACTTTGGTTTGTGAAGTTGGGTCAAGACAGGCAAAATTGCAGTTTAATTAAAGTTTTCCACTGGGCTAATAGTCATAGCAAATGAGCAGCCCACGGAGTATAAGGCGATCCCATAGGACGGTCTGAAACTGGAACCTTCAGTTTCAGACCTGGATGAAATGAAGACAAGGAAGGCAGTCCCAAGAGATGCAGCAAGTTGCTCCTGGTCTGGGAGAGGTGAGGCAGAAGCGGCCCAGGGCCAGACGCGCATGTGTTCACTGAGTCTGCACTGAGGCCCACCTTTAGTCTGAAACCTGAGAAGAAAGCCATCTGCTCGGGGAGGGACCAGAGCTGCCAGGGAGGGCTCTGGGCATGGCAGCCCCATCTCCTCTGACCTGGTCAGCCAATGTCTCTCCAGGGCCTTATCTCTCTTTTCTGCTGGGATTCAGCCACAAGCTAAGAATGGTTTTCATGTTTTCAAATGATCGAAAAACATTAAAAGAAGAACACTTCATGGCATAGAATTTACATGAAATTCCAATTGTAGTGTCTGTTAGGGTCCAGATAGGATGAGGGTGGATGACTGGATAGAGAGGTGAGTGGAGGCACAGCACTGGGAACCCAGAGATCTGAGTAAACACAAAGAATTGCAACACACAAAGAGGTTAAGAAAAGAAAAATTTATTTAAAAGTAAATTAGAGAGAAAAAGAGAAGGAAGAGAGAAGATTCACCTCCCCAAGGTGGGGGAGGGAACCAAAGCCAGGAAGCGTGGTGACAGCCATAGCTCAAAGAGCACACGGCCACACCAGAGTCTAGCAAGGCAATGGCCACTGGCTGCTTGTGGTTGAGTCCTTTTAATCATTCCCCTTGATGGGAAAAGATCATTAAGGTGATTGCGTGGCGGTCTGCTCCACGTCATCACAAAGGGGCAGACAAGCGCAGGCATTGATGATGTCAGGTGATGAACAGCAGGCAGATGGGTGGGTTAGTCACATGATTGCTGCCATGGTGGGGCTTATTTGAGTCACGTAGGTCACAAAGGGCTGATTAGGATAACCCTGGTGGGGGGATTTCCTGCAAGAGATTTGTTAGACATTTGCAATTCACAACCTGCGACATTTGCAACTCACAAACTCCTTGACCAAAGGTGATCATATTATTACTTTTATGACTTTGGCCAGCCAAAGGGTGATCTTTGATCTTTGGCATTGACAAGGAACCTAAAAGTTTACTAGAGATTATTATGCTAAACAATGAATGGTTAGCTGTCCTGGTCTTGCATCTGATGGAGATTTGCCGAGGGGGGGATGGGATAGGCTGCCGCTTGTTTTGCAGTAGAATGTCTGAATGGTTGTGCTGAGGCAAAAAGACTAAACCCTTTCAGTGTCAATGTTTTACAGGAGCAAATTCACATTCATTCACTTATACTCAAGATGCTTCCTCTGTGCCTGCAGAGTCAAGGGGTCACCACAGACATGTGTGGCCTTTAGAGCCCATGCTATTTGCCACCTGGCCCTTCATATAAAGAGTGTGCCAATCCCTGCCTTATTGTCTTCTGAAAACTGATGTTACGGTTTGAATGTCCTCTCCAAAACCCATGATGTGGCAGCATGAAGAGGCAGTGTGGTGTGTGGCATAGTGTGAGTGGTGTGTGTAAGTGTGGTGACTGGGTCCTGAGGGCTCTGGCCTCATGAATGGACTACTTCATTCGTGGATTGATGGGTTACTGTGTGAGCAGGATCGTGTGATGTTATCAGAAGAGGAAGAGAGACTGGAGCCAGCTCACTCAGCCCCGACCCCCCTGACACCCTGAGCCACCTCAGGACTCTACAGAGCTCCCACCAGTAAAGAGGCCCTCACAAGTTGTGGCCTGGCCTTGGACTTCCAAGCCTCCATAACCATCAGAAATAAATTAAAAAAAAATAAATTGCCTAGCTTCAGATATTCTATTATAAGCAACAGAAAATAAACCAAGATAACTGAATTTTTTCCTCTGTCCATAGTCTGAGCTCTTTAGGCACACCTGACTTTCTGTTGAGAAGCCTCCCATGACTGTCCAGCAGTGCCTGTGTTTTGGCAGGCATTATTGGTTCTTTCAGATTCAAGGAATAAGAGAAAAAAGAAAAGGGCTGACACCAAACCATAGTTCTTATAACTACAGTAAAATTACAACAAGCCTACTGCCCCGTCCACCAGAGCCTAACTGGGCCAAGGCCAGTCGGTGTCATGGAAGGCCCAGCAGAGGGCGGCAGGGAGGTGCAGGTGGGGCCCGAAAGCAGGGAAGATCTGGAGCTGGGCCAGAGGACCCCAGATGCACAGAGAGTGTGGGGAGAAACATCATTCACTTTTAGTGGAAACTGGAAAGTAGATTTGAGTAGCTCAGATGACTGTGACTCCCTCACCTCTGGATTTGCTCTTTTGATTAATTCCAGTCTCTCAACTGTTAAACTTCACATTTTATTTTCTTCACCTTTGCTTGCTTTGAGGTTGTCCACATGTTTGGCTGACTTTGAAACAGCTATTTAATAAGAATAATCTGTCTTCCAACCCCAGAGAAAGAGACTGAGAGTAAAGTAATAAATGTTCACTTACAATAGTATGAGGGTTTTACAGGTGAGAAAAACGAAATGCTTCAAAACCAATCTGTTCAAATGGGATTGTCTCTGACCAGCCATGGCCTTCAGGGTGTGGTCTCTATTTTTGTATCTTTCTAGTTGCTGAAAGAAACTGAGTAGGTCAGTCATTGCTGCCATTTGGAAATGTCAGAATGTCTTTCAGTGGTTCCCCTGACCCTGGCAACCAGAGATACCAAACCACATACCCCAAACACACACATCCCATACGCACCACACATGCATATATAATAGATGAACAGGCATACACACCCCACACATACACACCACATTCATGCCAGACCACACACCACACACGCATGTATAATAAATACATACACGCAGCACACTTATACATGCCACTCACACTATATCACACACCACACACTCTATAGACACACCACACAATATATATATTTTGAGTTGGAGTCTCACTCTGTCGCCCAGACTGGAGTGCAGTGACCACTCCCAGCCACTGCAGTCTCGACTGCTGGGCTCCGGCGATCCTTCCACCTCAGCCTTCCGAGTGGTTGGAATTATAGGCGCGCGCTACCACGCCCGGCTGATTTTTGATTTATTGTAGAGATGAGGTCTCACCAAGTTGCCCAGGTGGGTCTCAAACCCGTGGGCTTAGGCAATCCACACATATATTATAAATACCGCACACACCAAATACACATATACACCACACTCACATCACACCACACACACCTCTCTCATTCACACAACCCCACACATACCACATCACATCACATATATCGCACACATTCACCACAAACACATGAAGACACACACCATACTACACCCCAAAGATACATTCCATACCCCATATCTATGCCACAAACCATACATGTAAACACACTACTCACGTACACACTATATTCTCAACACACCATATACCCCACCACACACCCAAATTCACACTGTACAACACACAAGTACACCCCACACACATACACCCCACATGCACATGCATCACATACACACCTTGCACACACACACTGCACACATGTCCATAGGCCACACACTGTGGCACACCACATGTACACACTCTGGTTCCTGTAAGATCAGGATAATACCAAGCACATTACCCCATAAGACACAGCAAGGACACGACAACCCAGGTGACACACAGGGACTTGCAGCAAGAGATGCTATGGACAGCATGTGCTGGATCCTCTCCGGAAGGCCCTGACTTGTATTTTCATGGCATTCAATGCCTTTCTTGGCAATTTTTAAGAAGTGCACTGTGCACAGAAGAGTTTCAAAGTGGAGGCGATGGCAATCTTAAGGCAGATGCAGAGAGGCCAGAGCTACATGTTGGGAGGCCCCAAGATGATCAGGCCACCAAGAAGAGAACATTTTTGTCCTGTCTCCCACTTATGCACCCTGGGCCATCCAGCAACAGGGTCACTCTAGTCTAAACCAAGATGAGCTGCAGGTCTAGGTAACTGGTTTTCCCCACCCCTACACAGCAGATGGATGCCTCTCTCAGCCACGCCCAAGCCCACTCTCCCAGCATGGCCTCCCCTCCCCACTGCTTGGAGGGTCTGCCACTGAAGAAGGCCGAGCCTGATCCAACTTGCAAATGCTGCTACCCCACCACGGCACCTGGTCAGGGTTGCAGATGGGCAGGCACCCACCGAGGCCACAAGGTGGGCAGAATACAGCATCTCCCTGAGGAAGGTGACCCATCCAAGGGGTAGTTTCCAGCTCGGAGAAGTAAATCCTGTGCCACAGGTGCCATGGCGTGAAAGGGTTGTGACAATTACACATCACCCTGGAGATGGAGCCGCTCTCACTCCTGCCCTGCACTGCCATACTCTGCTGTGCCATGTCTCTAAACCTCTCCATCTGTTTATCACAGACTGTTCTCCTGGCAGCAGGACATAGGCCCTAGGAGTCAGCATTTTGGCTTGTGCATAGCTGTGCATCTCATACCCAAAACTGGGCTTGGTATTCAGTAGGAGCTTAATAAACATTTATTGAGAGAGAATAGAGGCACTATAATAAGAGAAAATGTCTAGAAGAAAAGCTCTGCAGGCTGAGCGTCCAGTCTCCCCCCTCCCTGCATCCTCCTCACCCAAGCCCCGGAGAACCCAGGAGCCTGCTGGTGGCCAAGATGACTCCCTGGTCACCAATCCTCAGGCAGCAACACCTCTTGGGGACAGAGCAGCCTCAACTTTTGCCAAAGGACAGTAATCTCTTCTTGGAAATCTCTGGACAAAGGAAGTACTGAGAATTTCTTTGATTTTTTCATGGCTTTGATATTGTTATGTCCATGTAACTTTTCCAGTGCTTTAAAGATCTGCAGGCTGAAAGCCCAGCTGCATGTGCTTGTCTGTTCAAAAGCCTTAGGCCCACTCCCATTAGAACCAAGGCCTCCCTCCCACAGGTGGTTGTGTTTGCAATTCAGGAAGTCATACACACAACAAGGTTCTGTGTTTCCATGACCTGTGAAGCCCAAGTTGGGGGCAGAACCCTGCTCTCTTCAGATGTCCCTGGCACATCAGCATTCGAGGTCACACCTGAGCAGTGCAGGCACCTCAGACTCAGAGGGGTGTGAACAGAGGGTGGTGTGAACCTACACCATAAGGACAAGGGGTACAAAGTGCACGAGACAAGTCTCTAGTGGGTCCTCGTGGAGAAAGGAGAAGCAGAGCCACCCACCATCCTTCACTCTGTGGCTTTCTTCTCCCAACTGTGTGAGGTTGTCTTCCATTTCATTCTTCTTCACCATCCATTCAGCATTGGTCAGGCACCACTTGGGAGTCTCAGACACAAAGAGGAACTGCTGGTTCTCAGGGCAGGGCAGGAGTATGGACGTTGCCAAGGACAGAGTCACACTTGATCACAGGGGCTCAAGCAAAGGGCTCCCACGAGGAAGTGTGTGTCTCCCAGGGAAGAAGCTAAGATAAAGACCACTCCCATACAGGCACACCATGACCATTTCTTGCTTAAAGGGAAAAAGACCCTCCCATTTCTCTCTCACGCTCACCATTTCAAGTAGACTGTCACTTGACCTATACCCACATACATCCTTTTAACAATAAGCCTACCAACAGCAAGAGTCTAAATACCTTTGACCCTCAAGTTCTTGTCTTTAGGGGCTAGGAACTATCCCCAAGCCCTGCAGCCACAGAAACTACTTTCGCTTGTCCAGAAGAAACCTCTGCTTCATTACAATAGAATTTAAGATGCTAGTAAAACATGCAACCCATGTGAAAGCCACATGGGATTGCACGAGCACCTTAAGGACCACCCTTAATATACAAAATTGTGACTGGGGAAGGAAGCCGGGGAGGATAAAAGCCTAAGAAACTTGCTTTCCGGGACCTGGCAGCAGCATTCTTTCTGTTATGATCTTCTCTCCCCACTCGAGCTGAAAGTCCCAATAAAAGCCTTGCTCAAGTCTATCCAACTCTTGTTTAATTTCCACTTACTGAATAAAGACCCCAACGCCACTAGCAGAACCAGCTCAGCATCCCATAGAGCAAGACATGTGAGCTAAATCTTGAGAGAGTAGAGACCACATGGGACAGCTCCAGGAGGAAGACTACTTCAAGCAAGAAATGGTCATGGTGTACTTGTATGTGTGGACAGGTCCAGGTACAGCACAGCTGTGTCTCCAGGCTGAGTCCTGAGGGCATTCACATCCACATGATGGCAGTGCTGGTCTCAGGAGTTGACAGTGCTCTGCAGGCAAGGCTGGCCAAGAAGCACAGAGTCAGACAGAACTCAGCAGGTTTCTTTCTGACCAGCCTGCCTAGCACTCTCAAGGACACATGTTTATCTCACAGGACTCGTGAACCATTTGACCAAGTATCCCTATTCACTCTGGGAATATCTATTAAAATGTGTCCTTTTCTAAGAGCCTAATGAAACTGACTTCAGTGAGATATCAAAGAATGAAACCAAAGTGGATCAGTGTGGCCAGGAATAGACAGTTGGTTTTCTAATTTAATTGCTGGTAAGGGGAAGGAGAGAACAATGAAGTGGAGTGACTGAGCACAGATATCTGGGGAGAGGATGGATCCGGAAGAAAGGCAAAGGGATGGACCAAGGAGACCACACATACAGGATGGGAGGAGATGGCCAAGGAATGTGCACCCAATGGGGCAGGACCCAGGGCACGGGTACATGGCGATGTTCACTCTGTACCTAGGCTTTTGAGACCTGGACTGGGATGTGACTCTGATGACCCCTTAAACTGTGGATGAGTAGCTAAGCTCTCTGGGGCTGGAACCACCAATAGTAATGTGGCCACAATGCTGAGTTATGAAGAGAAAAGGAGTCCCAGGGATTTAGGTGCTCAGAGCAGCATCCAGTCCCAGGTGGGCAGAGGCAGCCTGGAGCATCAGAGAGGTCAGCCTGCAGTGTGAGGCTGTGAGAACCGCCTCTGCTGAGCAGAAGCCCTGAGGAGAGAAAGAGCCATGGCGGCCATGGCAGAGTGGGGCCAACACCTCAGGGAGACATGAGGGGACACTGACAAAGAGCAAGCAACAGAGAAAATGCAGCTGGGAACCCGGGCTGCCCTGTGAGGGAGAGAGCTTGCTGCCATAGAGTGATCACAAAAGGTGACTATACACCTGCCTATCAGAATAGCAGAGGGAATCCTACACCATGGTGCAGGGGGGAATACTTTGACAGCTTAATGTTTGTAGTAGAGAGATTGCTGTATACATTCCTACACAAATAAAGGCACGAGTTGACTGCAAATAACAATAATAATAACAATAATAATATCTGTATAATCTTACATTCCAACAACTGGAGGAATACTCATATTTTCAGGTGTATCTTTAAAATTTCTATTATTTTTTTTCTTTTTTATTGCTGTACAATATTTTTATATATTTGTGGGGTTACTTGTACAGAATCGGGTCAGGATACTTAGGCCATCCATCATTCCAAGTATTCATTTCTATGTGTTGGGAGCATTTCATGGCTTCTCTTCTAACTATTTTGAAACATGCAATATGTTGTTGTTAGCTACTAAACATAAGAACATAATCCTTTATCTAACTGCATGTTATACCTATTAACCAGCCTCCCTTATCGCTCCCTGGCACACTCTTTCCAGTCCATAGTATCTATCATTCTGATCTCAAACTCCCTGAGATTAACTGCTTTACTTGCCATCTGAGTGTGATAGTTGCCTTTCTGTGTCTGGCTTATTTGAGTTTCCATAATGACCTTCACTTCCATCTGTGTTGCTGCAAATGGCAGGATTTTATTCTCTTTTATGACCAAATAGTATTCCATTGTGTTTATACGCCAAATTTTCTTTACCCATCCATCTGTTGTTGAACATTTAGGTTGAGCACCATTGAAAAACATGGGAGCACAGGTATCCTTTTGAGATACTGATTTCCTTTGGGTAAATGGACTATAGTATTGTAGGTGTATCTGACAAGGACCTGCTAGGAAGGTGTGAAATTTTATTATAGCTAGGCCACTTGCTTGTATGTATGGTTCTGTACCAGTTGCAAGCATCAATGCGATTGGAACTTTCCTATAGCCCTAAAGTTTTTATTAGTCTAACCGGCCTACTCCATCAATCCCCTCTCAAGAAGTTTGGATTCTAAAATCACTTAGGGAGGTTGAAGGATGGAGGTCAAGTCTTCCGTAGCTGTGTCGTGTTGAATGTAGGCATTAACCCTATATGTCGGGTGCAGACTTCCTTGTGATTTTTCATTAAGAGCAACAGGCATAGAGTTCTATAGCTGTCTGGTCAGGTCTGTAGATATGGAATCTGACAGCTGTCTGATCAAGTGGGCTGGTGTGACTTGGCTCTTCTAAAGGAACATGGTGGAATCTTTGCTGTGGGATCATCTAGAAGTAGAACTTTTGTGCCTAGAGGACACAATTTGATCAAGAATTTAAAAGAGAAGTCCTGAAAATTAAAAGTAATAGAATAGTTATTAGAGGATCCAGTAGAGAGAGGGAGCAGGAAATGTGTGGCATTATGTTTTTAATTGAATCTTAAACTTTTGTGGGGTTGGCTCCTTCATTATATTTTTGGTAGTCAGGAGGTGTGATTACATATATTAATATATGTAGGCTTGTTTCTATATTTCTGGTTACATTTATCCTTTTGGCATTTGCTATCATACAAACTCTTTCTTCAGAAGTTAATATATAAGGCAAAGAAATGTTGGCTTCATTTTTAGTAGTAAAGTAATTAGCTATATGTGTTCCCTGGGGCTTGTAAGTAAGCTTTGCTAACATTCAAATGAAGTGTTCGAGTTTGTACGAAAGCCCAATCATAGGAGTAACTCAATGGTGAGGCAAAGGCGGCATATTTGGGAGGCTTCAGCAGTTTTGGGAAGCTTTCTTCTGAAAAGAAACTTCAGGTCCTTGGCAGGCTCACAGGTATATTCCTGGTCTGTGGTTGTAGGTTGAGGATCTTGAAAGCTGTCTTCTTTGTTATCTTGTAAAGGCTCAGAAAAGGGTTTTATTCTGGACATATGTACTCAAGTGTTTATTCCCTGGAGTTTAGTTGTCATGCGTTACTAGAAAGTTCAGTGTAGGGTCCCTCCCATCTGGGAAGTAACTGATTCGGAAGAGTTTCTCTTTCTAAGCCTTGAGAAGGACTTGGTTTCCAGGATGTACCTTGGAGTGGGTGGAGCACTGGGGAGTTTAGGGAGGATTTGATTATTATGCTCTCTGATTGTCTTTTGTACTTGGCTTAAGTTGATGATATATGTCAGGCTATAGACCCTCTGGACTTCAGGGCCTATAATTAGGACATTTTCTAGGAATGACTTTGTATATGTCATTTTTAAAGGGCTAAGTTGTAACTGTCTCTGGGATTCTTCTAACCAGAAGTAAGTTCATAGGCAATGCTTGAATCTATGAGTGTGTAGTTTTTTGACAGAGTTCGACAAAAATTCTTTTGAGCATTTGATTAGTTATTTCTTTTTCTATTTTTCTTGAGGGTTGGGGTTCCCAAGCAAAGTGAAAATGATAGGTAATGTCCAAAGTACTGGACGCCCCCTGTGGGAGACTTAGATACAAAAGAGGGCCCGTTGTCATTTTGGAAGGTTTGTGGGAGACTGAAGCTGGGAATTATTTCCTTGAGCAGAAATTTTGTTACCTCTAGTGTTTTATCAGTCCTGGTGGGGAAATTTTAACCCAGCTAGTAAATGTACCTATAAAGGCCAGTATCTGAGCCCTTTTGAGGGAGGCGTTTGGGTGAAGCCTGTTTGCTAGTCGTCTCTTGAAACGGTGCCTCGCCTCTGAACCGGCTGCATTAAAGCTGGAAGTTTGAGACATCCCTGTGGTTTGCTTATGGAATATAAAAGGCAGGAGGTGGATTCCTGGGAGATGGCCACGTTTAATCTTTTTCCAAAAAATAGTCCGTTAAGTAGGGAGGTCATGGCAATTCCTCCAGGTGGCAGGACTCTTGAACTCTCCTTATAAGGAGAGGGGGCATTGTTGACTTTCAGGAGCAAGGGCTTTTGTTTTAGATTAGAAAATATAGTTTATTTCGAAAATAAATTGGAGAGAGAGAGAAACAGGAGATTCACCTTCCCAAGGGAGGGAAGGGAGCCAAACTTAAGAAAACATAGCCACACCATAACATAGCAAGGCAATGAATGGCCTGGCAATGGTCTGAAAGGTTTTATCTTTCAGTTTTTGTCATTTTTTTCAAGGTCTTTCTGGGCCCTTTGCTAGATGTCCACCCTTTCTCTGATTTAGTTTATCTGGGGACTAGGCCAGTGGGAGAGGAAGACAACAGGGGCAGAATAGTTACTGGTGCTTGGTTGAGAGCTGCCTGCCTGACAACAACATCAGTCAGCTACCTATGTTTATTTTTGTGGGGTCTCTTTGATGTCTTTTGTTGTGCATGACAGTGACTGTATGGGGCTGTTGAATAGTTTCTAAGAGACATAGGATTTCTGTTTGGTGTTTAATAAGGGAATTCTTTGCTGTGAGGGGGTCCCTTTTCCTTCCAAATGGCTGTATGAGCCCGTAGGACCATAAATGTACATTTTGAGTCTGTATAGATATTAAGTGGGGATTTCTCTGTCAGTTCTAAGGCTCAGATTAGAGTTATTAGTTTTGTCTTCTGGGCTGAGGTGTTGTTAGGCAGGGCTTCTGTCTCAGTGGTTTTCGTGAGACTTTCCACTCTATAGTCTATTTTCCTAGCCCCTTTTGGAGTTACCAAAAAGATTCTGCTCTGTTCCAGCAAAACCAGGATGTCACCCAGCACCTCGAGAAAGTCCCTTCCCAACATGGGGATTGGGCATTTATTATTCTCAAGAATCTATGGTTTATGAGATAATTTTTCCAAGTACAAATAAGAAATAACATACCCGGGGATTCTTGTCAACTCATCGCTGAGCAAGTTATGGCATATAAAGGTCTAGGCCAGGAAAGCAAAATAGAAAAGGTGGCACTTGTCACCTCTAGAATAACCCATGGTTGTCCCCTGTCATTGCAATGATCTGTGGGGAGCTGTCAAGAACCTTGGGCATCCTAGGTGAAACAGGGCCACGACTGGGGGGATTTGGCTCATCCTCCCTTCAGAGCTGGGGCAAGCCCATATCAAATGACCTGTCAATATTTAGGGCATGGCTTGCTCAATGGAGGCCTTTCTCAGCACCTGATTTTTCATTGGACTGGTTTTCCATAAATATGGCAAGCTCCCTTGGATCTGGTGTCACTACAGGTTTCTCCTGAGGTGGCTGTCCTCATATTTTTATAGTCAAAAGATTGGCCTTTTTCCTTTCTTTTTTTATTTGCTCTTCCTCCCTGGCCTAGTCTCAATGATTAAAAACTGAGAAGGCTGTGTCAGTAGCTGAGACGAGATGGTTTGTGATCCCATGTCTGGTTTCTGTAATTTTTCCAGGATGTCTAGTGCAGACTGGCTAAAGAAATGTGTCTTCAGAAATATCTGCTCATCTGAGTCAGGGTCCACGTTTGTACATTTCTTTAGGGCTTCCACTAGTCTGGTCTGGAAAAGAGTTGAGTTTTTTTTTTCCTCCTGGGTAATTTCCCTGACCCTGTTATAGTTTATGGACTTGACCATACATCATAGAAGGGCAACAGATGTCCTGTAGGGACTGTTAAGCTACACGCCTGTAAATGTCAGCTGGGAGAGACAGGAGGATAAAAGCTTGGAGGCCGACACCTAGATGAGTGACAGACAGAAAGGGAAATGGGGAAGCACTTGAAACAGGGGAGGCCTCCAAAGTGCTTCCCAAGAAGTCCAACTCGGGGCATCTGCCTCAGAGTCTGAGAACCTTGGGGCCTGCAAGTTTAGTCTTTTGTTTTTGGGGTTTGGTATAAGGCTGTGGAGGCCATAATATATGGACTCTTATTTCACTTTCCCATTAATTTTCCAAATTTCTCCATCCTCCAGTTTATATTGAGGGCAGACTGTATTATAAAAGAAAATCATCTTTTTCTTCTTAAGGCTGTTTGGTGACAGAGTGTCCTAATGTTTCCATATACAACCTAGTGGAGTGTCCACAGGAACAGATGAGCCAGCTCCCATATCTAGAAAAGAAAAGAAGAATGAAGGAAGGTTGCTTATACAAAGCACCAGGCTGATCTCCTGCCCACAAGAGTCCTCTGAGTGTAGCTGATTCCCTTATTTTAGAAAAGAGAGAGAGAGCAAGAAGGTGGCTTGGTCCCCTTGTGTGCAGGGCAGGGCACACAGAAGAACAAGAGTCACCTGGGCCATCCCCAGCCCTGACTTCTTGTCCAGTCTTATGGGCTAAGGCATCCCTAGTCCCATGTTTGGTCTTGGCATCCCCAAGATGCCATCCCCAAGATGCCATAGAGGACTCCAGGATAAATTCCTGAGTTCACTAGAAGGGGCCACACATTACCCTCGAGTCTCTGACCCCCCTGGATAGTTTTAGCTGAGTGTGTACCAAAGTCCTGTGAAAACTTGTTTGTCAGTGATTAGCCCATCTGTCCCAAACTCTATTGCCCAGATATTTTAAGCAACTCATAAGAGCAAACCCAGCAAGATGAAACAGGGAATGGGGCTGGCCTGAAGGAAGACTGGGAGATTGGGCTGGGACAGGACTGGCCAGGTTGAGTCCACAAGCACTGTTGGCCACTACAGTAGAGATGGTCAGAGGAATGTAGGAAGACTGTGGCCTTTACCCCGGAATGGAATGCTGTATCCCAATTTTTTGGCAGTGTGTGAAGTAGATGTTTAAGGACACACAGAAGACAGTGTTGGGGGGGCAGTCAAAATAAGGGAAGAGATAGGAAGTCTGGGGAAATGGATTGATCCCACTGTCCATCCTCTTGGCAGAGACAGAAGGAAGGCTCCTTAGGGGAGTAGTGATCGGCCAGAGAAATGAAATCTAAAATTGCTGTAGGTTGGAGAGATAATTAAAATTGCCTGGATAAAATAACAGCATTCATCTCAAAGCCTTGAATATGTTTCCAAGTTGACGGGAACTTGGTGAGAGAGGCCATGGAGTCAGAAACTATGGACCCCGGTTCTGAGAAACCAAGGGCTCAGGGCTAACAGTCTTGGCCAGAGAGGAGAGAGAAGAGGTAGAAAAAGCCATCTAGAAGACCGTATCTGATCCATTTGGGTGGGATATAAGTATGTGAAAACCTGCACCCTGCACATGAGGGTCTCCATGCACAGGCAGACTCTCACAGAATGGCCAGTGCAAGCATCATGGCATGGGTTAGAGGCATCAAAAAACCCAAGTTGGGAGGGTGTCGGTGACCAGCACTGACCAAGGGTGGGTTAGGACCCGCACCGGAGAATCAGGAGACGGCGAGAAGAGACTACTTGAAGGCAGTTCTTCTGGGAACAGTCTGATCAGGACTGAAGCCAATTTTATTCAAACCTTTTCCAACTTATATACTATTTTCTATACCCTCCAGCAGTGTGATAATCACTTGCTAGGGGCGTACAAGTCCTGTGCTTTGCAAGCCATGCATCACAAGACCATCATGAGACTTGCAAGTTTCGAGCAAACAATTCGAACTCCATGATGCCTGATGTGCTTCACAAAACTCACATCAAGGTCACAGGTGCACAATTTCAATTGTTCAAAATGTCTTCCATAGTGTTCAATAAATCATTCATATTATACTCTTTGTTCTAAACCCTGATTAATACAAAAAACTTTTCTGAGTTAACTCTAGGATCAATCCAAGTTCACTGACTCCAAATATTTTTAACGATTAATATTATCAACTTAACACTGTACTATAATCTATAAGTTTACTTAAATGACTTAGCTGTTAGTTATACTATTATCCTATTACGATTTAACGTAATGCCTTATAACTCAGTTAAAAATTATTCTTAAACTACCAAACTTTACTATAATTCATATGAGTTTCATATGTCTAAACTTTAATTTTTATATGATCTAGTGATTGGACTTTAATATTATGCTATATCCTATTAAGCTAATACCTTATCATTAAATCTTATAATTACCATTAATGTATGATTTTTAAAATCATAACACCATAATTCTCATTCTATTCTAATAAAACGACGACTTTAACCCAAAACTTAAATCTTTTTTCCTAGTATATTAATACATGGCTATGTGTAAAATTTCCTATTGTCATATTAGAAGCAAAAACAGCACCGTTGGGAAAATTTCGGTATACTAATCAAAGGATCTTAAAATTGGCCTACAGGAATAGGAACTAAAGTCATAATCTGAGAAAAGGAAACTTAAAAGCTCAAACAAAACTCAAAAGTTTTCTATGAATGCTTATTACTGTTTAAACCTTTTTGATGAAAATTGTATCATCTTAAATGTATGTTTTATCCAAACAAGTCTATTCTAAAAATCAAATAGTAGCTGTCACACTCTTGGATAATGGGCTGCACGGTTACTATGACAATGACCATGGGCTGAAGCAAACAGAGTTTCGGCATGTAATGAAACTAGAAAAACGTCCTGCCTGGCTAGGGGCAGGGCAATAAAACTATTATGATAATTTAGTTTCTAATCTTAATCCTAGGAGAAACTGCCTTTGGGAACAAGAGCTGACTAACCAGTCTACAAGGAAATAGAAGTAAAAAATATCTAGAAAGAAGTACAACTTAGAAGGGACAAGGTCATATAAAATAATTCTACTGTGCAACTTTCCATCAGGTGTATAGAGATTTACTTATAAATTTTACTGCCATGTATGCACACTGGTCACTAATCACATGCCAATATTATAGGTATAACTGATATCCTATGTCAGAGGCGATCTTCCAGATGGGCCTTTACAGGCCTCAGCCATGTAGTTATAGATATTGGCGCCCAACAGGAGGGAGAATTGACAGAAGGTTAGAGATGGTCAGATTAGACATGTTCAGAGAAAAACCTCCCATCCTCCTGAGACGTCCAGACACTGCCACTCCTTCAGATCTCCTGTTGGGGGGAGTTCCAAACCCCCAGTTCTGCTTGCTACTGGCTAGAAGCCCCACCACCTCCCCAAACCACCCATAAGGTGAGCCAAAAGAGTTTCTCCTAGAGGAAGCAGTGAAGTTGAAGCTGTGAGTTTAACTCTAGGTACCCCAGGGGGTGTGTGAGCTCGTCATCCAGGGACAGAGGAAGAGACAACGACGCCTCCCTTGTGAGCCACCTGTAGTGCAGAAGATGCTCATTTCTGCCCCACTCCAGCTTCCACCCTAGAGGAAAGAAGTGTGAGGCCTGTAGCAGTTGAGAAGCACTGAGCGAGCAGGGATAGGAGTGGACAGTCAGGTGGGTAGTGACAGAGCCAGGGGAGGTGCTCAAATCCAGCAGGCCAATGCTCAAACTCACTGGTGGCAGATGAGATCTCACTTATAGGGTCCTGGCGGAGTCATCGGAAATCTCTTACTGGGAGAAAGGGTGCTCCTCCCAGCATGACAGGGTGGATTGGGTGTTCTTTGTTGATGTTTGGAATGAATTCACAGACACACAGAGAAGTGGAAAAAGTAAGTAGTTGTATTAAGTGCCAGAGAGGAGAGCAGGTGGAAACAACCCACAGAAAGTTGTTGTTTCTGCCTCTATTATTGAGCTATAGCTTTAATTCTTAGGGGTATTGGAGAGTGGGTTATGGGTGGATTTTTTCCTAGACAGGGGTGGCCTTAGGGCTGGACATCTGTTATTCCTTACTAACATCCAGCAGGGGAGTGTTAGGCCTTATAGGGTCATACTGGGACTGTCGGGGCAGCAGGTGTATGATGGGAGTGGGGAGCTTCCTAGGGTAACTTTATGTTACTCGTATTGCAACGAAGATTTATGGTTATCTCAGGTCAACCTGAGCTATTAATGAGCATGTTCTGGGGGTCTCTCAGCTAGTTCCACCCCAAGTATCTTGGATAAGTGGACTATAGTGTTGCAGGAGTATCTGATAAGGGCCTGTTTGGTAGGTGTTTTGTTTGTATGCATGGTTCTGTACCAGATGTGGGTATCAATGAGCTTGTAACTTTCCTTTAGCTCTAAAGTTGTCCTTAGTCTAACCTGCCTACTCTATCAGAAACTGCACTGCAGCTGGGGTTGCGCTTAACGGAGGCAGCTGCAGACAGGCGCTGGGGAGCAGTGCTTGGGCCCCAGGTGGCGGCTGTAAGTGGGGTAGCTTGTTCTCAGTGTGCTTATAAGTGTGTGGCGGCCCCACTGCTGGGGGTGGTCAGGTCGTACTTCAGCCCCAGAGAGGCAGCTGGCAGTGGTGGTGGCTGAAGATGAGGGATGCCAATGGGGATGTGAATGTGGACATGCAGGGGCTGCTGGGCCTGGGGCTGGAGGCAGGTAGACAGGGTTGGCTCTCAGAATGTTGCCAGGTTGCAGCTGCTCAGGACTCAGGCATGTGGCATCCTCATGCACTCCCTCTCTGGAGCCACATGCCATTGTCCTAGGGTCTCCAGGAAGCTCCCTCTGTTGGTATCATGGTTGGTGACGGTCTAGGGGCTCTCCTGCCTAGACCTGCAGAAGTCTGCAGTGGGAATGAAAATCACTGGGAGTCCACTAACCCTTGCCCACATGGGCTCCCAGCGATCTGGCTGGCAGTCTGCCTGGTTTCCTTCTCCTGTCTATGCCTTCCTTGTTTCCTGTCACTTCTCTGTTAAATTCCAGTGTTCTGTCTTAGATGAGCTAAGAAGTGTGATTACCCACTTGCTATTTTGGTTCTTCTTTGTGGAGGAGGTGAGCACCAGATGCCTCTAGTCAGCCGTCTTGAAGCCCTTCCTTCAGAATTTGTCTTAAAAATATTACATTATTACCAGTTTTACGTGCCATTTAAGAATGCCTTTTCCTTTCAATGGGCACTTATCATTTTCATTATTATTTAAGAGTAGTTCACTAACCTATTGCACACACACACTAGTATTACTGTTGGATGTATGCTATTTTTAGATTTTTCCTGTTATTGACACATGGCAGTGAGCATCTTTAGCTCTATCTAAAGGAATTTAGATTGCTTCCTGGGAGAAGTTCTCAGAATGGGCCGGGCTGAAGCTGATGCACATTTAAGTGTCTTCATGTATGTTGCCAAGTTGTCATGTAGAAAGCATCCCATTATCTGCCATCCCTCCCAACAACAGACCATGTTATGATTGTAATCTTGCCAATTTTATAAAATGCTTAAAAAGCCATCTCAGAATGATACTATAATACACGCAAGGCAGATATTGTCATCATTATTATTTTTAGAAAGAAGAAAAACAAAAGGCCATAGAGGTTGAGGGACTTAATTAATGTCATACAGCTTCTTGCTCGTTTCATTGTGGCTTGAGTTTGGGATAATTTCAAGGTGACACCTGCACACTTGGGTTTTGGCTCTTTTAACGTCAATGAGTACCCCAAAGTTTCTAAAGGAAAATTGTTTTGTCTTCTTTTTTCTCTTCTTCTGTTTCCTTGGTCCTTCCCTTATTCCCCTCATGTTCCCCTTCACTTTCCAGCACATTTCAACTGGGAGAAATAAAAATGAGGCTTTATTTATTGACTGCTTACTGTGTACCAGCTGCTGTGCTCTGCTGATAAGAGACAAATTTCCCTCCTTCCTATTTAGACTAGACTTAAACTCATTTTTTCAACAGGTTATTAGATAACTATAATTTCATCAAAGATGTTCTAGTTCTTGTACTTTTCCATTTGATCTTCACCTAGCTCTGTTGAGCCATGCTGAGGCTCAGGCCTCTCAGTTCCATGTGCCTGGGGCCAGGGTAGGAAACTCCGTGGTGCCCTTATCTGCCTCTGGTCATGGCCACAGGGGTTTCAGTGACATTTGGGAGCCAAATGAAAGCAAACTGTTTCTGCTCCAAGACCTGTCAAAGTCAATGGACCCACTGAGAGTTAGGAATGCAAGATGGATTCAAGACATGAGCCTAAGTGTCTTCAGTCCTGCCCTGATTTTACTTCACCTAAACCTTGGGTCACCAGAGAGACATCACCCCATTAAAAAAAACAGTATGGTGGTGTAATAGGAAGATGGGGAGGAGGTGAGTGAGGCTAGACTCTGGAGTCCTTGGTGGGCACTCCAGGTGGGGCTTCTCCAGGGACAGCAGAGGCAGCTCCGCAAGAAGGAGCCGCACTCCAAGTCCCCTTCCTCCCCAAGTCCCCACCATGGTGCATACAGGAGGGTGCAGACCACAGCACTAGCCTCAGGAGGGGGAGGGGTATTTCTTATTCCACTTGAAGGTAAGGTCAGAAAGTGAGGAGCCCATGGCCGATTCCCAGCGGAGCCTCGGAGTCAAACACTGCTGCTGCTGACTTCATGCAAGTGGCAGCTTGCACCTCCCTGTGCTATCTATCCTTTTGTAGGATGATGACAACAGGACCTACTTTCTGGAGTCTGGGGACTTATAACAAAGAGGGTGCAGTATAGAGCCAGCAGTGGGGAGGGGTGCTCAGTCAGGGATTGCTTTTATTTCTAACTGGTTAATCATACACAAGTAGGACTAAAGCGAACGTTTCAAGAAACATGGACCTCTACTCCCAGAAGCCTCAGGAAGGGGCTGGGGTATCTCTGCATTGCTATCACTTCTGGTGCTGTTCTCCAGGACAGTCCTGGATAGGTTGGCTTCTGGCAGACCCGACGTCTGGGAATCCCATGGGCCAGCCATTCCTCATACTTAAATAGCAACCTCCTACAACACTTCTGAACTGCATTCTGTCTAATATGAAACTGCACACATTGCTTTCGAGAGTTTTTAAGGCCAGAAGATGAACTGACTGCCAGAAGATGACCCTTTGCCACGGCTGTCTGCATCTTCCTGACCAATGCTGAGTGGAAACTCCAGCTCCATGCTGCTGGTCCACAAAGACAGGGATGTGATGCTGGTGACAGAGGAAGGGCTTTCTGCTGTATTGAGCTAGCACAGGGAGGGGTTCATGCAGGAGCTGGACCTGTTGCCATGGCAACCCTGCTTTCAGCCACCCTTGGGGTTAGCTCCCTTCCCTCCAGGTTTAAAGAACGGAGAAAGCTACCTGACAGCATGAGCAAATCTGAGAGAGCATGTTCTTTCCTCACAGGCAGTACCAGCTAGTTCATGAGGATGGCCTACCCACTGCCTGTTGCCTCTTGCCACCTGCTGAAGTCCGTGGGACCATTTTCATGGCAACCATATTGTGAAAACTTATGTTCAGCCGGGCTCGGTGGCTCAGCCTGTAATCCCGCGCCTTGGGTGGCTGAGGTGAGTGGATT
>NW_007239809.1:33991-58644 GCF_000164805.1 Carlito syrichta
CACTCCAGTCTGGGTGACAGAGTGAGACTCCAACTCAAAAAACAAACAAACAAAAAAAACTTACGTTCATTTTTAAAAATTACTTATTTCTCATGACTAAAATATTTTTTAAAATTAATAAAAGCTATGCCTGGTGTTACCGCAAGCTGTCAAAATTCTTTTCCTTCCTAAAACTCTTGTGCAGGCTTAGTGGAAACACAGTATCTGGAAACTTTGATCCATAGATATCAGCTTTGATAATTAATTCAGAATACTTTTTAAGGTAAAGCAAATATAGCTGATATATGTTAACTGAAGAAAATTTCTTTCATACTTCAAAACTTCCTTGACGTTCACACTAGGTACTTTTGTAAATACCCACCCTACCTAAGAGCATGAATGAATATAAAAAGAAAGAATAGCCGGGCTTGGTGGCTCAGCCTGTAATCCCATGCCTTTGGGAGGCTGAGGTGAGCGGATTGCCTGAGCCCGCGGGTTCGAGACCCGCCTGGGCAGTAAGACCTCATCTCTACAATAAATGAAAAAATCAGCCGGGCGTGGTAGCACATGCCTGTAATTCCGGCTACTCGGAAGGCTGAGGCGGAAGGATCGCCGGAGCCCAGCAGGTCGAGGCTGCGGTGGCCAGGAGCGGCCACTGCACTCCAGTCTGGGCGACAGAGTGAGACTCCAACTCAAAAAAAAAAAAAAAAAAAGAAAGAATGAATGCCTTCCATCGCACTTGAAGGAGTTTACCTTTAGGTACTCCCAGTGGGCTGCTATGAGCATGAGGGGACTGGACAGCAAGACACAAGGGCACTCCCTGGGCGCTGCAGGTAGGGAAACTGACAGCCTTGGAGATGAGGGATGCTGGCTGTGCAACATCGTGACTGTGCTCAATGCCACAGATCTCAAACGTGGCCAAGTTGGTACATTCACATATTTTATCACTTTTTTTTAAAGGAAAGAAAAAGTGTTTCTTCTCAGAGTTCAACCCACTGAATCCTGGAACTTTTCCACTTCTAAGTCTGGAAACCAAGCTCCCTGTCTGCTCTCAGCTTGGCAAGCGGCTCCTGTCCCCAGCCGCTCTCAGTTGGACCGGATGCCGGTTGTTGCTTTGTCTCTGTAACGTTTTCATTTGTGCAGCCTTGAACTTGGGAAGAGCAGCCACAACTCCCATCCTGCGGTGTGGCTCTTTTGCTTTTTCCAGTTAAATCTAAGTCAACTGTTGTGCGTTATTTCAGTGTGACTGACCAAGGTCACAAGAGATGGATGGTGGAGGCCAAACTCCAGGAGCTATTACCCTAGTTGCTCAAAGTCACCCTGCCTCTCCTTACTCCCTTATGTTGGGGAGCACTAATACTACCCGGCCAGGTGGCTGTCTACATCTGCCTGTGAGGCAGGACATGCAGGCAGAAAAAGCAAGGCTGTTGGACCGCTTTATGTTGGCCCATAAACAGCCCTGTTCAGGTCACAAGACACACACCATCCTGCTTGCCTCCCACTTGACTCAAAGGGTCCAGACCAGCTGTGTCTATTTTCTCACTTTCCACCAATGGAACCTCACTGTGGTGCTCTTTGTGTCTGAGGTTCCTCCGGGGTGTTGTATGTGGTCGTAGGTCCCTTATTCTCACTGTCAGCATGGCCACACTGTCTGACTGATCCACGGGGTACTGATTCATTCCATGTTGATGGACAGTGGGAAATTTCTAGTTGGGGCTATTAGGTGTAATGTTGTTTTGACCATTCTGCATGTCTCTGGAGAATGCATTGCATGCATCGATGTTTGTAAGACTGGTGGGTAGTAGTCTTCTGAAAGCTCAGTGTAGATTTTATTTGAATTTGTTTCCTTAGTGCCCTGGATAGCTGTGGCCTGATTTCATCTTTCTTTGTTTCCTGCATTACAAAAATAAAAAAAAAGCTTGCTTTAAAGTAGCATTTTTACAAGCATATTTCTAGCACTTTAATATTACATCTAAATATAAATTGCAAAAGCTTGAAACCCCATTCCTAATTGAATAAATGATAACAAATCATTTTCCCACAGCATTTTGATCATGACACCATTCTCAAATACTTAGATGATCCAGAGATGCTGTCCCCCAAGTGGTGAACTAATTAACATGGTCAGTCCATGCATCCTGCTGCCTGCCTTTGATTTTCTGCCATTACTAACCAGCCAAGGTGACACCAGGGGCTGCTGGCAGGCCATTGAGCAAGTCTGAACGATGGTCTAGTTACATGGCTGGCTGCCAGAGAGGGCAGGTGAGGGCTGGTCCCATTTATGTGACATCTTCCTTCAGAGTAATTTTCCTCCATGGCAACGAAGGCTTATGTGTCTGAGAATCCTCATCTTCCTTGGCAGGGCAGAGCTATACTGCCTGTGGGCTCGTAAAGCAGAGAACCCCACCTTCATTTCCCGCCTGGTTCTCTGCTTGAGCAGCACTTCCTGATGATTGCTGGGTACAGGGAGACTCTGGACAGCCCTTCAACTTCCAGAAATACAGGCTACGGCGAGGAGGGTTGCAAGGTTTTTAGACCTGCAGAGGGGCAGCGCCAGATGTCCCCAGCCTTACTCTTCCTTGGCCACCCCTAGCTCCTCAGCAAGGCCACCAGCCCAACAAGGGAATCGCCATCTTCCTGGCCGCAGCTAGCCTCCATAACCCCTCCGCCTCAGCCTTTGCCAGCCTGACCCAGAGGTCAGAGTGAACAGGCCTCCACTAGTCCCCCTGTTACGAGACTACCAAAGACCTGCGTGAACAGGACAACCCTCATTGTACCAGTCTCATCCCACTGATAACCTCCCCCTGGTGTCTTCTACTTCAAAACCCTGATGCCATTTGTTTCAGGGAGATTGAACAACCCCATTACAATAGCTCGATAAATTCCTTCTTGTATGTTTAACTCTGGTGCACTTTTAGCCTTGGCAGTGTCATAAGCTATGTCTCCAAAGGAGACCCCAAAACCCTCTCTCATGTTACTGTATCAAAGTGTCACCCTGTGAGTCTGTGAAGTTTCACAGTTTTGTACTACCTTTTACTAAACACAAGTATCTATCCCCCTACCTGCTCCTATACAGCTCCAACCCTCCCTTCATGCTGTCATTGTCACATATTGCACTTGTACGCATTGTGTGCTCATTAACATAGGCTTTATATTGTGTTGTGTAAATCTGTCTTTTAAATCAAATGGGGGAAAACAAAGAGGAGCTATAATCCAAAATGTAAAACAATACTGGCTTTTTTTTTTGCCTACCCAATTACTGTTACCAGACTTCATTTCTTTGCATGGATCTGAGTTACTGTGTAGTCACTCAAGCATACAGTGACTAGTGATAATTAGACAACATTTCTCAATTTTGAGTTGATTTCATAATCAGATAAGACTTAAGGGAACACTGCAATGGGGTGAATATAGTTTACATTTAGGATGGATGTGAATGTTTGGGGGCAGAGAAAAGACGATGGAAGGTATAATACTAGTTCCCCAGAGGAATCCACGACGTACTCCTCAGGTCTTGTAAATATGTTACTTTACATGGCAAAAGGTAATTAAGACCTCAAGGTGAGTCTGTTAGGCTGAGTTTTCTGGTGGGCCAATCTAATTATGAGGGTGCTTAGAAGGCGAGGCTCTTCACTGGCAGTAGTATGCATGCGATACGATGGGGAAAGGGAGCCTCCTGCTATTGCTGGCTATAAAGATGGAGGGGGTCAGAGCCAGCAAGAGTGGGAAGCCTTAAATCTGGGAATGGCCCTCAGCTCGAGTCAGTATGGAAACGTCTATCTACATACTACAACCACAAGATTTTGCTAACAACTTAAATTAGCAAGGAAGTGAATTCTTACCTAGAACTTCAGAATGGAATACAGCTCTAACAACACCTTGATTTTAGCTGAATGTGACTAGTGTTGGGCTTCAACTTTACAAAACTTTATAATAATGAATTTGAATTGTTTTAGACACTGAAGTTGTGGTAATTTGTTATGGAGGCAACACAAGTTTGATGTATATACTTTCAGCAGGGCAAGCAACCAAAACTTTCTGGCAATTATTGGTACTTTGTGTGGGTGTATAAAACCTGCCACTATGCCTATGGAATAAAAACTTGAACACAGATATTTTCCTTTCTTAGACGTACAAATGCTGAAGATTAATGGCTATGCATTGCTGTTTATCTCTCTGATAACACAGGAAGGTACTTTTCCATTCTCCTACTCATCCACGCACCTAACACATTATGGAGTGCCTGTTTCATTCCAGTCAGTGTGCCTCATGCTAGGGGACTTAAATCATCAATATGGGCATGGTTTTTCCACCTTCAGGTATCACAGACTCACAAGGAGACAGATAATACACCAAGCACTGATAAAGAAGTTTTCGATCATTCACATCTAAATCTTGATTTTTTTAAAAATCTTTTAAAAATCTTTTAAAAATCTTGATTTTGGCTGAGGTGAGTGGATTGCCTGAGCCCACGGGTCTAAGACCCGCCTGGGCAGCGAGACCTCATCTCTACAATAAATCAAAAAAAATCAGCCGGGTGTGGTAGCGCGCGCCTGTAATTCCGGCTACTCGGAAGGCTGAGGTGGAAGGATCGCCGGAGCGCAGCAGGTCGAGGCTGCGGTGGCCGGGAGCAGCCACTGTACTCCAGTCTGGGCGACTGAGTGAGACTCCAACTCAAAAATAAATAAATAAATAAATAAAAATCTTGATTTTATGGCCTTCAGAATCATGTTTAAATTCTGTACTTGCAAATAGTCTTCTAAAATATTCCTATAACCCCAAATCTATATTTGTCTTGATAATGCCCTTCATGCTTCCTTTGCAAGTACAGATCTCATATTTTAGCAAAAATTAGAGTCATCTGGAAAGTTTGGAAAACTCTAGCCCCAGACTTTCTTATTTAGTATATCTGAGGCACGGAGAGAGCGGGTACTAAGAAATAGTGTTTCTAACAATTTATAGGTATTTCTGATGCTGAAGTTGAGAAATGAGACAAAGCAGGGATCCCTCTTATGGGCCTGCCATCCCCCAAGCATAGAAATAAAGGAGAAATCCTTCAAGGGAAGTCCCAGGTATCTAGATAACCTTGAGAAGTAAATTAACAAGCAAGAAGGTAATGATAACTTAAAACAATAGCCAAGGAAGTTAGCATAAGAGTTTGGTTCCCTACAGAAACTAAAGAGAACAAGTTACCATTTATCCCTGAGTTGTTTTTCAGAAACCCTACCCACACCAAATGAAAAATACCATCTGCTGACTTGTAGATCAGATAAGGGGAAACTGAGGGCTGAACTCTGATTGCCATTCTTTGCTTTAAGTGTCTTCTTGAGGGGCATAGAGAGAGTCATATGCACAGGCCAGACCTTAACTATCCTTCTGCTAACCCCCCGTTTTTAGACAAAGCTTAGCTTTTTAAACTAATCACAAATCAGAAAATCTTTGAATCTGAGATAGAAATTAAGCAACACTAGTTTCCCAAGAACAACAAAGCTACTTTCTTAGGACAGGTGGCTGAGACAGTTTCTCTAGACAGGTGAATAGTCTTGTTTTCTGAAAACCCACAGAGTAAAGCAGGATGTGGTTAAGAACCAGTTAGAGCTAGCTAAAACCAAGATGGCAACTAATTTGCCCACTACCCAAACTTGCCCCGCATTATGATACATTAGTATGCTCCAGTACCATGACAGCTCCAACCCTGAACATTTATATTCACAAACTGGATGGGACTCCAGTCTTAAAAATCTCTACCTCCTTCCCAAGAAATCAGGACATAATCATAAAAGTAAAATCTTAGCAATGCACAGTTGCTGTTCTTCTTATAGATTAGCCCAGGCAGCTCTGTCCATGGAGTAGCCTGCTCTCTGTTATTTCAATGAACTTGCTTTTATTTTCCACCTGAAATGTGCAGGTGCTGCTCAGCCTACAGCGTAGCCCTCTTTCTGTTCCTCTTTTCTTTTAATAAATTTACTTTAACTTTACTTTGGTGGTTTTTGAATTCTTTTCTGCACAGCAACTCACTTGGACCTCTTGGGCTAGACCCTATCTTTAGGGTTCCCCATTCTGTGCTAAATCCACTTATGTTCTATAAGCCCCTACTTCAAAATGTCCCACCATTTTAGGATAAACACATGTATAGCCTCTATGTATTGATTTATGATTTTTCCTGTAACTTCTGCTTTCCTGAAATGAACCCCAACTTTAAAAACTCTTCCTTGTAAAGCCATTAGAGAGGTCAAGTCTTGAGCATGAGCTGCCCAATTCTCTTTGCTTGGTGCCCTGCAAATAAATATCCTCCCTTTGCTTGTTATAAAACCTCAATATGAATGTTTGACTTTTTTGAGCTGGGTAAGCAGTCCCAGGTTTGGTTCAGTGATAAACACACTCTGAGCACCACTTTTCTAATACAAAAAAAAAAAAACTGAAGAAAACAACTGACTGCGTCAACTTGGTAGACATAGCCTGATGGCAACTTCCTCACTACTGAATGTAGGATGGATCCACCAAACCTGATCACTATGTACACACTGTGTATTTCATTTGCTGGGTGGCAAAGACTGCCAGGTAGCCACATGCAGAGTTTTGATCCATATCAATAGGATTCCTTATTTTTAGCAATACACACCACCAATAACTGTAATGATTATCTCCCAGAAACCCTTGCAGCTTGGTGAGCTCATGTGACTAAGTTCTGACCAATAGAAAGAGTCAAGTCCTTAGGAGGAAAAAAGCTGAACTTATCTTCTCATTGATGATTGGAATGTGGAAATTGCAGAAAACCACCTTAAGGATGGCACAGAAGGAAGCTAGACAGACTCATTTTAACAAAGCCACCATACCAGTCTAGGATGGTCTACCTCAGTTCAAGCACATGAAAGATAAACTAATTTCTATCTTGTCTAACATCTGAAATTTGATGTCACCTCTACATGCAGCCTAATCCAGTTTAATCTATCAACACAATAGAAACCAGACAATGTAAGAGAAGACTCACAACACACAGGACCACATTTGAACTTTTTGCCTTGCTTACATAAACATTTGGGAGAAACAAACAACTTTTACTGTGTTATTTAATGAAAAGGCAGATTGAAAAAGATTATCAAAATTAACATTTTTGATAGTTTCCACTGGGTCTATGTGAGATTATGTGAGATTAATTTTTGTCTAGGACATGAGGTAAAGATCCAATTTTCTTTTTATTCCCAATGAAAAACTAATGATTCCAGCATCATGTGTTGAATGTCGACAAACAATGGCAGTTTTGCCTTGTTGCTAGTTGGCATTATCCATAGGTCTGCTTTGGAATTTCCATTGTGCTGCTTTGGTCTGTGCTCCTGACTCTGTACTGATACTCACTGATTTAATGTTTCTAACTTTTTATTTTGAGATTACTATAGATTAAGAGGAAATTGAGCCAGGTGTGGTGGCTCACACCTATAATCCTAGTACTTGGGGAGGCGAGGTGAGAGGATTGCCTGAGCTCAGGGGTTTGAGACCAGCCTCGGCAACTCGGTAAGACCTTGTCTCTACAAAAAATCAAAAAATTAACCGGGCATGGTGGCCCATGCCTATAGTTCCAGCTACTTGGAAGACTAAGGTGGAAGTATTGCCTGAACCCAGCAGGCCGAGGCTGCGGTGGCTGTGAGAGTGCCACTGCACTCCAGCCTGGGTGACAGAGTGAGACTTCAACTCAAAAAAAAAAAAAAAAAGAAAAGAAAAAGAGGAAGTTAACAAATAGTACAGAATTGCCTTGGTACCCTTTACTCTATTTCACCAAGGTAACTCTTAGTTACCTATAGTGCAGTACCAAACCCAAAACATTAACAATGATACAACCCGCAGACCTATTCAGATTTTATTAGCATGTATGTACTCATTTATGTGTGTTTATTATTAATTCTATGCAAATCTAATTCCATACTTACATTTGTGTAACTGCCACCATAATCACATCACTGAAATTTTCCTTGGGGTTTCTCCATGTCACCGAACCAAACTGAGATCCACTTGCCTGGTGCAATAAGGCCACACATTCACACCAAGGTTTGCAGTGGGAGAAAGGAGGGTGTTTCTTTTGCAGGGTGCCAAGCAAGGAAAATTGGGCAGCCCAGGCTTAAGACCCACCATCTCTGATGGCTTGTGAATAAGGTTTTTTAAAGGCAACGACACATTTCAGGAAAGCAGAAATTAAAAGCAAAATCATAAATCATTACATGGAGGTTATTCATTAGTCTGTCCTAAAATGGTTGGGTATCTTAAAGTGGTGACTTACAGGTCACAGGTGAACTCAAAGATTTTTCTGATTTACAATTGATTAAGGAAGAGAAGATGTGTTAAAAATTTTGAGGTCAGCATGAAAGAATATTAGCTCTGGACTCTAGGCATAACTTCCTCCAGGACGCTCAGGAAGAAATTTAGAATACAGAACAGTGGTCAGAATTCAGTCCTTAGTTCCTTCTTATCTGAGGTTTAAGTGCCAGCAGGTTAGTTTGGTGGGGACCAGAGTTTCTGAAAAAACACCCTTGACATTGGTCAGGATGTTAGTTTTAATTTCAGTAAGGAGCAAAACATCTCATGATTCAACTTCCTTGGCTATTAGTTTCAGATACTATTACCTTCCTGCTTCTCAGGGTTAGTGAGGTGCTTGGAATTTCCCTTGGAAGAACTCTCAAGTTTTCCTTTATATCCATGCGTGGAGGCCCACAGTACCCCCAGGAGGAGTCCCTGCTCTGTTTTACTGACCCTCTTTCTCTGGGGCTACATCCTCTCCTTTACCCTTAACCCCAGCTCCCCAGCTCCATGCCTTTCAATCATTTAAGTGATCTTTATCATCGATTTGCAATTTTCAACATATAGATCCTGCACATGTTTGTTAGATTTATAACTAAATATTTCATTTTCCATGGAGAAAATTTAAATGAGAATGTATCACTAATCTCATTTTCCACATGTGTATGATTAACATATAAAAATGCAATTAAACTTTTTGTTGACCTTGAATTCTGCATCTTTGTTAATCTCTATATTAATTTAAGAAGGTTCATTTATTGTTTATTTATTTATTTTTTTGTAGATTCTTAGGATTTTCTATAGACCCTCATGTCATTTGCAAATAGGAACAGTTTGATTTATTTTTTCCATTCTATATTAACTTTTTTTTTTAATTCATCTATTATAGAATGTGGAGTAAAGTGAGGATTTACTACATAAGTAGGATACATGCAGTTGAAACTTGGGGTTCTAAGTGGTCCTCACTCCCCCGGTAGTGGACCAGGTACCCACTGCGTTGTCACATGCCCCCCGCCCTTTCCCCCCCTTTGCTCCCCTAGCAATGATTGTCGATCCCTCCCTTGTGCTAATGTGACTAGAGTTCAGGGCCCACTTATAAGTGAGAGGATGCAGCACTCAGTTCTTTGTTTCTGCGATAGTTTACTTAGTATGACGATCTCTAACAGCATCCAAGTTGCTGCAAAAGCCAAGATTTTGTTCTTCTTTATGGCCGTGTAATACATCACTGTGTATATGTGTCACATTTTCTTTATCCAGTCCACTTTTGATGGGCAACAGCGTTGATTCCATGTTTTTGCTATTGTGAATAGTGCAGCAAAATACATATATGTGCAGGTGTCTTTCTGGTAGAGTGATTTATGTTCCCCCAGGTATATTCCCAGGAGAGAAATTGCTCAATTATATGGAAGATCAATTTTAAGTTATTTTAGGAATCGCCAAATTGCTTTCCATAGAGGCTGAACTAGCTTACATACCCACCAACAGTGTAGAAACATTACCTTTTCTCTGCAGCTGCACCAGTACCTGTTGATTTTTGACTTATTACTGATAGCCATCCTTATCAGTGTTAAGTGGTATCTCATTGTCATTTGGATTTGCATTTCTCTGATGATTAGTAAGGATGAACATGATTTCATCTGTCTGTTGGCTGCTCATATGTCATCTTTTGAGAAGTGTTTTTTTATGACCTTTGCCCACTTTTTAATGGTGTTGTTCATTTGTTTGTTTGGTTTTCCCTTCACTTAGTTTGAGTTCCTTGTAGATCCTGGATGTCAGGTCTTTTTCTGATGCATAATTAACAAATACATTTTCCCACTCTGTAGATTGTCTCCCACTCTCTTGATGTGCAAAAGCCTTTCAGTTTGATAAGGTCCCCTTGTCTATCTTACTTTTTGCAACATTCATTTTGGGGGACGTGGTCATAAATTCCTTGCCTACTCCGATGTACCAGGATTCTTATGGTTTGAGGTTTTACATTTAGGTCACTGATATATTTTGAGTTGATTCTTGTATTTGGTTGTAGGTTTGGGTCCAGTCTCATTCTTCTGCATGTGATTCGCTAGTTTTCCCAGCACCATTTGCTATATATAGTCTCCTTTCCCCATTGGTTGTATTGATGGCTTTGTCAAAGATGAGTTAGTTGAGGGACCATATTTTTACTTCCAAAACCGCTGTCCTTTTCCATTGATCTATGTGCCTATTCCTGTACCAATACCATGCTGTCTTGGTTACTGTAGCCTTGCAATAAAGTTTAAAGTCTGGAAGTGTGTTGCCTCCCATTTTTCTGTCTTTGCTGAAGACTGTTTTGACTATTTGTGCTCTTTTTTGTTTCCATATGGATTTCTCTATTGTTGTTTCCAGGTCTGTGAAATTGATGTTGCTAATATGATAGGTATTGCATTTGAATCTGCAGGATAGACACCTTGACATCTTGGGTAAGATGGACATCTTGCCAATATTGATTCTTCCAATCCATGACATGGGATGTTTCTCCATTTGTTTGTGTCATCCTTGATTTTGTAGTGATTGTTCTAAAGGTCTTTTACTACTCTGATTAGGTGGATACCAAGGTATTTCATTTTTTGTGGCTATTGTGAATGAGATTGTGTTTTTATTTGACTCTCTGCCTGCTTGCATTTGGTGTATAGAAATGCAACTGTCTTTTGCACGCTGATTTTGTTAACTCGAGACTTTACCACAGTCATTTATCTGTGTGAGGAGGCTTTAGACAGACTCTCTAGGCTTTTCTAGATATATAATCATATAGTCTACAAAGAAGGATTACTTTACTTTCTCTTTTCTAATTTGGATATTCCTGATTTCCTTCTCTTGCCAGATTGCTCTGGCTAGGACTTCCACCACTATGTTGAATGTGTATGTCTTGTAGGATTCAGCTGAAAAGCTGTCTGGTCCAGGGCTGTTTTAAGTGGAGAGGTTTCTTATGACTAGGTAGATTTCCTGGATTGTTATTGGTCTGTTTGGAGTGTGAATTTCTTCTTGTTTCAACCTTGGAAGGTTGTGTGATGCTGGAAAATTCTCCATTTACTTTAGATTTTCTAGTGTATTTGCATACAGATGTTCTTAGTAATCTTTCATAATCTTTTGAATTTCTTCAGGGTCAGTGGTGACATTACTCTTTTCATTTCTAATCGTGTTTATTTGGATTTTCTCTCTCTCTCTCTTTTTTTTAGTCAATCTGGCCAGGGGTCAATGGATCTTATTTATCCTTCCAAAGCACAAGTTTTTTGTCTTGCTAATCCTTTCTATGATATTTTTGTCTCCTATATCCTGCAATTGTGACTTTGTCTTACAAATCTGGATTTTTCTACTAAAATTAGAATTTAGATGATCTTGCCTTTCCAGCTCCCTTAGGTGTGACATTAGGCAATTTACTTGTGATTTATTTTCTTGATGCACACATGAAATGCTATCAGTTTACCTCTCAACACTGTTTTCATGGCATCCCAGGAATTCTGATATGATGTATTTTTGCTTTTGTTTGTTTCCAGGAATCCTTTTATTTCTGTCTTGATCTCTGTTGAGAGGTCATTTAGCAGCAAGTTGTTTTGTGTCCATGTTTTTGTGTGTTTTGAGGGGATCTTGTTTGTGGCAATATTTATTTTTATTCCACTGTGATCTCATAAGATGCATGGTATTATTTCAACCGTTGGAAATGTATTCACTCTTCATTTATGTCTGAGAATGTGATGATATGGAATATTTTTCAGGTGTGGAGTACAATGTATACTCTGTAGTTGTTGGGTGGAGTGTTCTGTAAATGTCTATTAAACACATTGCTTGAGTGTTAAGTTAAGGTTCCAGATATCCTTGTTGGTGTTTTGCCTCATTGATCTCTCCAGGGCTGTTAGCAGAGTATTGAGGATTCCAACTATGATTGTGCAAGTGACTATGTCCTCTCTTAGCTTACATAGTAATTTAATAAAATCTGGTGCTCCTATATTGGGGGCATATATGTTTAAGAAGAATATTTCTTGTTGGTGGATTGAGCCTTTTATCATTATGTAGAGTCCTTCTGTGTCCTTTTTTACTTTTGATGGTTTGAAGTGTGCTTTGTCTGATATCAGAATAGCTATTCCTGCTCTTTTCTCCTTTCCATTAGCCTGCAAGTTCATTATCCAGCCTTTAGCTTTGACCCTGTGTGTGTCTTTTACAGTGAGATGAGTTTCCTGGAGGCAGCAGAATGTTGGATAATACTTCTTTATCCAGTTTGCCACTCTATGTCTCTTTAGTAGTACATTCAGTCCATTCAAATTCAAATTAATTATTGAAATATGAGAGTTTATCCATGTCATAGGGCTCTTAAGGAGTTGCTTTGTTTCCTTTGTACTTTTGTATTTATATATGTGTGCATTTCATTTTGTGAGTAATCTGTATGCTCTGTGCTTGTCTGTACTTTTGTGAGGGGTATGAATGTTCTTTTGTTTTTGTGTTCAACACCTTCTTAAGCTTCTCCTGAAGGGCTGGTCTAAAGAGACAGCATATACTCTTAGAGATTGATGTTGCTAAGATGTCTGGGAAGGATTTTAATTCTTCATCATTGATGAAGCTTAGCTTGGCAGGGTAGGAAATCCTTGACTGGAATTGCTCATCTATGAGAATGTTAAAAATGGAACTCCAGCCGGGCTTAGTGGCTCAGCCTGTAATCCTACACCTTTGGGTGGCTGAGGTGAGTGGATTGCCTGAGTCCGCAGGTTTGAGACCTGCCTGGGCAGCGAGACCTCATCTCTACAATAAATCAAAAATGAAACTCCAGTCCCTTTTGGTTTGTAGTGCTTCTGCTGATAAGTCTGGAGCAATTTTGAAGCATCTTCCCAGATAAGTGGTCTGTTTTTTCTCTCTTGCTGCCTTTAGAAATTTTTTCTTTCATGCTTGCTTTGTGGACATGGATTACTATGTGTCCTGGAGATGGTCTTCTCATGTGATACCTAGCAGAGATTCTCTGAATCTTTGTACTTGAATGGTCACCTCTCTAGCAAGATGTGGGAAGTTTTCTAGAAGACCTCATGGATGCTTGCTTCATGGTGTTCTCATTTCCCCTTCTGCTTCTGAGGTACCAATCAGGCATAGATTTGGCATCTTAACATAATCCCACACCTTTCAGAGGCTTTGCTCATTTTTTTCTATTACTTTGACAGACTGAGTTAGCTCCATATTTTGGTCTTCAAACACTTAGATTCTTTTATCTGCCTGATTGATCCTGCTCCCTATGATTATTATTGTGCTTTTAAATTCCAGGAGAAAGTTCTTCATTTCCAGTATTTCAGAATGGGCCTTACTGAAGTTAGCCAATTCCACTTTTACTTCCTGTACAAATTCAGTGAGTTTTGCTTCTAATTTCTCCTGGTTCTCTTTATTAATTTTAGCCATACAATCTGTGAGTTCTGTGACTGTCATCCTGAACAGGTCATTCTGAGGGGGCTTCTATTTTTTGTGCACTGATAGTTGCTTTTTAGGGTGCTGTCTCTTTAAGACTCTGGGGACTCCCTCTTTTTTTGTTGATTCTTCCTCATTTGTGAAAAAATGAGCAACTCTTCCCTCTTTATCTTTCTTCTTCAGTTTAGTTGCTTTAAAGCTAGTTAATGTGTTTCTGATCTAGGGTCTTTTCAGTCATTCAATTAGAGATCACTCAGTGAGAGATAGAAGAGTATTCACTTCTGCTTTGTGCCCCATTCTGAAAAAGGCTTTTTGATGCAGATTTTTCCCCACGATTAAATTGGTCAGGCTGGTTTTTGGCCCCCATCGCAAGTACTCTGCATGGAATGGGTGGGGAATAGGCCCCTTGTCTGCTGTTTTTAGTTTTATGTCCAGAAACCTTCCCACCAGGAAATACTTCAGGTGTCTTTTTTTGTCACTCCTTCTGCATTCAAACTCATGCTTACCATTTGAAAGACAGTGAGTTCCCTGCTATGGATGGATCTGCCCTGTGGGTGTGAGGGGCTGGCATGAGATTCTTCCTGATCAAGGGTTGGGGGTTAGCTGCCAGACACTGGTGGTGGATGTCAGTTAAGTGCAATCTGCAGGCAAGCTTTTCTGGCCTGGGAGCCAGCCACTGGGCTCTGCTGGAGGGAGACATGTGCTTGGGGACTGTTAGAACATGGGTTTGTTCCCCATTTTGCTTGGACTCTGGTTGCCTACCACTGTGTCCCAACTAAGGCTACTCCTATATGGGACCAACAACTTGCCCATGGCTCAAAGTGGGGGAACCAACCTAGGGTATGTCAGGATCATTCACCCCCTCTTGTACACAGGGCAGGGCTTCAGTTCCTAAGTGAGTCTGACACATGGCCCCCAATTCCAACTGCCATCTTGACACTCTGCTTTCTGGTCTGTACATGTTTGAAGAGACCTCTATAGGGTGCAAAGTACTTCACCCATCCAAAATGTTCAGGGTACCTATATCTATCAGCAGCTAGATTCTTACTCTCTGTTTCACTGGGTAAGAGAAAAGTCAGTCTGCTGCTCCACAATGGCCATCTTGAATCACATTTTGAATTATTTTCCTTGGCTTATTTCTCTGCCTAGAACATTCAGTACTATGTTGAATAGCAGTGATGATACCAGATATCTTGCTTTGTCCTTGACCTTAGGAGGAAAAAATTCAGTCTTTCAACATTAAGTATAAAGCTAACTGTAGGTATTTTATAGATTCTCTTCATGAAGTTGAGGAAGTTAATTTTTATCATGAACAGGTGCTGCATTTTATCTTATGCTTTTCTGCATACATTTATTTTATTTAACTATCAATTGACATTATTTTTCTCATTTAGACTGTTGGTATGGTAGACTACATTGACTAATTTTAAATATTGAACTAACTAGCTTTTTATTCCTAGAATAAACTCCACTTGGTCATGGTGTATTATTCTTTATTTTGCTGCAGTCTAATTGTTAGTCTTTTAAAAATGTTTCATGTTTAATTCCTAGAAATAGCTGTCTATAATTTTCTTGCATTGTCTTTTTCTAGTTTGTGCATTATGCTATTACTAGACTTGTAATGTGGTTGGAAAGTATTCACTCCTCTTATGTTTTCTTGCATAAACTGTGTACAATTGGTGTTCATTATTCTTTAAACATTTGGTAGAATGTGCCAGTGAAATCATTTAGGCAATGTGATTTCTTTTTAAAGATTCTTTTAATTATATCTAATTTATTTAATACATAAGGTTTTACAAATTACCCATTTTATGTTGTTTGTATTTTGGTAGTTTTTCTTTTCAAGGAACTGGCTTATTTCTTCAAAGTTGTCTAATTTGAAAATGAAGATTGTTTATGATATTCCTCATCCTCTGAATGACTGCAGGATCTGTAGTGATAATTCTGCATTAATCTCGATATTTGTGATTTCTGTTTTCTCTCTTTTTAACTTTGTCAGTATTGTTAGAGGTTCATCAATTGTATTTGTTTTTAAGACCAGTTTTATTTGTTGTTTTATTGATATCTTCTATCCTTTTTATCTTTTAAATTTTATTGATAGTTTCTCTAACCTTTATTATTTATTTCCTTCTGCTTGCTTTGTATTTGTTTTACTCTTCTTTTTCTAGGTTTTTGATGTTGGAAGTTAGGTGATTGATTTGAGACCTGTTCTCATTCTGATATAGACATTTAGTGCTATAAATTTCCCTCTCAGCACTGAGTTAGCTGCATCCCACATATTTTGTATTTTCACTTCCATTCAGTTGAAATAAACTTTCTAAAACAAGCAAATAAAAACAGCATTAACAAATAAGTTCTGGACATTTCAGAAGCTTTCCATTTCTGAACATGTGCTCTGATCTTATGGGGTTTATTTCCTCACCTGTAAAGTCTGACTGATATCGTGAAAGGCTATCACACTGCACATCTACCTAATTCTTACCTAGCTAGGCCTGGACATCCTAGAAGCAGGGTGCCACTAAAATAAAAGGTGGCTCCACATCGATCTGTAACTGTAACAGATGACCTTCATTAGGAAAGACTGCTTTGCAGACAGGGATAAGGTTGGAAGATATGTTTTATATTCTTCCACTCATCTTTAAGGGTAATAACTTGATATTTTCTGGAACCATGACAATGGTCAGCACTCCCATCATAAATCCTTAGTAAATGATGCATGAGTGAGTGTTGAGTTACTAATTACATGTGACAATTAATTCCTGGTTATCTGAGCCTGTAAAGCCTCTCAGAAGTAAGATGGAAACAAATGGGGAAAATAGACTGTTATGGAATGACCCTGTGAACATGGCAGGCAGAGGTCAAATGTTAGTGATCTGTCACATATGCTACAGTCCTCACAGCAGGAGGTATGGGATGATGTGAGTCATTTGGTTCCCCAGGGGAATTATCACTCTGCTTTGTGCAGGTTCACTTTGGTCAACACTGCAGCCTTCTTGAAGCTCCAGCACTATCAAGACTAGGCTTCCTCTGGCCATCATTGGTGCAAGTATACTAGGTCTAAAGTATAAAATGACAACTGTCTTCTGGAGGAAGATAATTAAACCAATCAATGACCAGTGGTGTGTTACTTCATGAACCAAACAGGACAACATATTTCTTAGACACATTACACATGAGGCCTCTCAGAGCAACTGGAACTCTTGTTTACCTTCTATCTCCTCTGTCTCCTGGAAGAAAGTCATTCTAGAAACAGACTCAGCTCTCACTGCCCCCACCTCTTGTCCTCGACCAAAACCCCGGACATAGGTAGGTTCCACACCCATTAGAGGTATCAGAAAGGGCACAGTCACATAGGTGGTGGCAAAGAAAACTGCTTATGCCAGAAGATTCATGGGCCAATGGACAGCAAATGCCCTGTGGTGGGAATTTCCTGACAGTCCTTGTGGGAAATAGTATGGACAAAGAGAACAGATACTTTCCCTTTCATTCACATCATGAATGTGTGTGTATTGGTTTATTCCCCTCACTAAAAAGTGTGTGTCACTAACACTACATTGTATCTCTGGTCCCAAGTCCAATATCTGACACGCAGGGTTCACAGCATGTTAGGATTTTACTAAAGGGCTGCTCACCATACACTTGACTCAAGCAGAAGTGGAAAGGACAGTGAGTACTCTACAATGATTCTCCAAAGAAGCTCACAAGCCCTTGCTCACTGCCCAGCTCCCAGTGTGCCCAGGAGTACACACACATCACAAAATACCACACAGCGTAAATAACAGAAATATATTTACTTATAATACTGGAGCCTGGAAGTCCAAGATCAAGATGTTTCCAGGAGTGGTTTCCCCTGAGGCTTTTCTCTTTGCCTTCAATCTTTCTTGATACGTCCTCACATGACTTTTCTCTGTGCCAGTGTATACCTGGCGTCTCTCTCCTTAGAAGGACACCAGTCACGTTGGATTAGGGCTCCATCCTTATTACTTCATTCAACTTTAGTTACCTTACTAAAGGCCCTATCTCCAAATACCTAAATACTGTTGCATTTGGGGTTAGTGCTTCAACATATGTATTTTTGGGAGGACACAATTCAGCCCATAACACACATATACATGCACATACTTACAGGCACATGCATGCACTGGTTGGAATGTATAATAGTGTAAACACTTTGAAAACCAGTCTTCTGATGTCATAATAGGTTAGACATCTACCTACCAAATAACTGATCCTTCTATTGCTAGAGATTCACACAGAAGAAATGGAAACATATATCTATATGCGGTTTGTTTTTCATTGCTATAACTGAATGCCACAGACCGAATACTTTACAAGGAAAAGAGTCTCCATTTGGCTCACAATGCTGGAGGCTTGGAAGTCTAAGACCCGGTGGCCTGTCAACTCGTGGTGAGGGCCTGGGGCGGCATCAGGACGTGACAAAATGCATCACCAGCAGTAAGCACCAGCTCCAGCTTCTTTCTCCTCTTACAAAGCCACTAACTCTCCACAGCTGTGACCTCACACCATCCATGTTACTTCTCAAAGGTCCTACCTCTCAAATGCCATAGTCGAATTGCCTGTCCTCTTAATACTATTACAATGGGAATCACGTTTCAGCATAGGTTTCGGAGGGAACAAACATTCAAACTTCAGCACACACATATATGGATTACATAGCATCTTTTCTTGCAATAGCCTAGAGCTAGAAACAAAATACAAATGTCCACTGATGAGTAAATGAATATGCAATCTGTGAAATATCCATCCACTTAGCAGAATACCACTTAGCAGAGAGTGAGAAAGCAGGTGGGAAGGTATATAGAAAAAGAGGAGGGAGTGTGTGTGTGTGTGTGTGTATGTGTGTGTGTGTGTGTGTGTGTGTGTGTGTCTGTGTGTGTGTAACAACATAGATGCATCTCAAAATCACTAGACTGGTGAAAAAAGAGTCCATCTTTTTTATTATTTTGTTTTGAAGATGTGGGGTACAGGTCAGGGTTAGGTATATAAATGTTCGTTATGCAGGTATCCTTGTTGATGAAGTGTGGTCCCTTCTGCCCTGGCAGTTTCCCACTACTGCCAATCCCACCCCCACTCCTGGCAGTTTCCAGTTACCACCAGTCAGTCCCCTTCTTATAGTACTATGATAATTGTTCAAGGTCCACTTATGAGTTAGAACATGTGGTACACAGTTCTTTATTTCTGTGATAGATCACTCAGTATTATAGACACTAAGTCCATCCAAGTTGCTGCAAAGTTCATAATTGTGTCCTTCCTTATGGCTATATAATATTCCATCATGTATATGTACCACATTTTTTTATTCAGTCCTCTTTCGATGGGCAGCATGGTTGGTTCCATGTTTTTGCTATTGTGAATAATGCTTCAGTAAACATGCGTGTGCAGGTATCTTTTTCATAGAGTGAGTTCCTCTTGGTATATTCTCAGTAGGAGGATAGTGGCATTGTGGGGGGGTCAATTTTTAGATATGATTTTCTCTATATAAAATTCTGGTGACTGACATTATATTAATGGTTGGCTGTCTGGGGACACAGGGAAGCTATGGGAGTTGACAGACACGTTGCTGTCTCAATTATGGTGACACTTCACAGGTGTACACACGTCACACTGACTACACTGCACACTTCACAGGTATGAAGTTTACTGAACATCAGTAGTACCACCATGAAGTTGTACAACATGCACACACTTGTTGATCATGTCATCCCTGACAGGCAACATGCATATACCACAGGTACTTCCTAGTCCTGAGACCAAGTTCAGGGCAGCCGTGATGGGGATGGTTGAGAAGCTTTAGAATTAGTTTACGAACAGTGTAAGTATGGAGAAGCCCACAGTTGTGAGTCCCCTCACCCCAGCAACTGGCATGCTTCCCATCCACACTGGCACTGCACAGCTCACTGTCTTGATATTGCTGGTTTTGATACTTCTCTATGCCTTTCGTTTCTTGATGCTGGGAAAGTCAGAGAGTTATTTTGTTTTTAATTTAGTTTCTTTAAAGAATTATCTGAACTCAAATCCTTTATCAAGAAATATGCAATGTGCTATTTCAATACATCACATTATAAGTGGCACTACAGAAAACTAAAGAGGGAAATAAGTGAACAACATTGTTTTAACAAGTAACATAAGAAAAGGATTATTTCATAGGATTTTAAAAAACAATTCAATTAAAAGTTAAATACTGCACTCCACTGAAAAATAAACACTCTAGCTGTACTATCTTCAAAAATGATAAAATTCTATGGGAAAAGTTGGTAGAAATTAAAGTGCAATCAGTATTTCTAAAGGATGATTACCACATTATCACATTCATCAACTATTAACTCAAATTCTATTAATCCTAAACAAACATGGTTTACATCTGCATGGTATTCTTTTGTATTTTACATGGATCTGTAAATAGAAATGACAATCTTATTTATTTGTAAAAGCTAACTGTCTTGCTTTAACTCCATGGAATCTTTTTTTTTTTCTGACCAAAAAAGGTAATACTTGTTCTTTAGATAAAATATGGTGGGGGCGTGGGAGCAGTGATGAGAAGAAAAGAAAAACCTGCTGTCTACACACCCAGAAAAAACAAAGTCCAAAAGATGACCTCTGTTATTAAACTGGTGTCTGAACAACTGGTATTTTCCTAAAGTGAATATAGACACATTTGCATACACTACAAGACCTGCACTAAAATAAATTCACTATCTCTCAACGTAATACTGTGTGGACATGTGCCTATGTCATCAAATATACTTATTCAGCAAAATTGTGCAGTATTTAGGACTATGCATCGAGTAGTTGGTAAAATGTTGTAGGGCCCCCAGGGTATGTGCTGGCCAGTGGATGCACACACTGTACCTGCTGCACCAGCCTCTGTGTTGGACATGGGTCGTGTGTCCTATTTTTCCATGGCAAACAAAGTGACTGTGAATACCCTAGTTAATTAATCTTTGCAGATATCCTAGGGCATTTGCTCAGAATCAACCCCTGGAACTGAACTGCTCAGTCAGGGATCATGTGCCAAGGTTACAAGACTGAGCACAGGTTACCAAAATGCCAGAAAGTCTCCATGTGCATGCCTGGTGACATTGGATCTGCACCCTCTTCTACACAGCAGGCAGCTAGGAACAATCTACTTCAGGGCAGAAGTGCTCATCTAAAAGCTGCTCGAATTTCTTGTATTATTCAGGAGAAACCTGCAGGTCCCTGATGGCGCCCACCCAACCCTATCTCTATCACCTTTCGTCTCCTGAACCTATTTTATGATTCTTCTTATGCCTTCCCAGCATCTGAAATATTATCCCTGCAACTGGTTCTCCTCTGTCCCCTACCCTCAAAGAGTGGGGACTTTGCTTTTCACATCATTTCCACCTTGCCTAGAATAGTGCCTGGTGCATAGTAGGAGTGCAACAAATATTTACTTAATGAAAGTCTAGTAAACAGCACGTGCGTGCCCAAATACACGTTATGAAAACAGCTGTGAGAGCCCATGGTCTCCTTTTCTCTTCTTAGAAATCATAACAAACACCCCACAAGCCCCATTCTTACAGATGCTAAGCTCACCAGGAATGCAGGCTAGGCCACACCCATCACCTCTGACAGAGAGACAGAAGGGGAGACACCCAGAGGACAGACAAGGGAGGATCTAAGTGAAGAACAGACCTGGAGGCAGGTCAGAGGCAAATGCCTGGGGAAGGGGGGAACAGGAGGGCACGCTGACCTTTGGAGTGGTTTCAACCTCTCAACCCCATGTTCCTCTCTACCTCTGCCCATCCCTGGTGAGTTGATATTCCCATCCCTTAACTCATAAGGCCAGGAATCTTGTCACAGTGACTGCATGTGCAGTCCAGTCTTGCCAACTTTGCAGATGCAAAAGAATCCCGAGGTGCTTGTCAATATCAGAATTCCGATTCACTGGGTCTGGAAGGTCAGCTTAGGTGTGGATGTGGGAAACCACAGGTTTGCAAGCAAAGCCAGGACACGTCCTCACACCACTCTCTTCTGCCCACAGCTCTACCCACTGACGATGTCTCCTGTTCAACCCCTGCTTCTTCACAGCAGTCTGTGGTCTCCTGGGCTCCTGTGTCTCCATGTGGCCCTGTGTTCGTTTCCTGTGGCTGCTGTAACTAAGCATCATAAACCACCTGGTTTAGCTGAGCTCTGGTGGGTATCGCCCCTGAAATCCACAAGCAGAGAGGGCCAAAGGCTGTATGTGGCCTCTCTTTGCCAGCACAGATCATGCTTTAAATATACATGTTTGTTCACTGGGGCTGCCGTGACAAAGTGCTACACGCTGGGGACTCAAACAACTCATGTTTATTTTTTACAATGAACAATTCCTGGAGGCTGTAAGTTCAGAATCAGGGTGTCAGCAAGGCTGGTGCCGCCTTGTTCCAGGTCCCTCCTCTTCTGGTGCCCCTGGGCATCCCTGGCTCATCCGTGGTGCTCTCCTTGGGTCTCTGCATCACCTTCACTCTCTTCCTGTCTATCTGTCCAAATTCCCCTTTTTTAAAAGGACACTGGTTCTATTAGATGAGGCCCCATTCTGACAACCTCATTTTTACCCGATTGCCTCTGTAAAGACCCTCTCTCCAAATACAGTCCCATTCTGAGATCCTGGGGGCAAGACCCCACATTTATTTTGTGGGGCTGTTCGTGGTGCTGGCTGTATGCTGCCTCCCAATGTCTCCTGCAGCTATTCCTAAGCTCCTGAAAACCTCAGTGCAGCACTGGAATTCTGACTTTTTAATGACTTAGTCTTGCAACAACTAAAAGGAAAGGTCAAGTTTTTGTTTGTTCTTTTGTTATTTAGCAATATTGCATACCTGATTCTCCCCCTAAAGAAAAAGCACAACTCTGTAAAAATGGCATTTTGACCCCAATTATCATATCAGAAAACTGAGGCTCAGGCAAAGTCAGTCAGGAACTTAGCACTGCCCAGGAATTGCCAGTGAAAGACATCCTTCCCAGATCCATGTGTCTCTGCCTGGGTTTGTAAAAAAGTAACATGTTCTCTTGTTTGAAGCAAACATCTGTGACTGATGCTCTTGCTTGCAGCACATTCAGAGCAGAGAGCTGGGCCTGCCAGGCCAGGGGTGAGGATGGGGGGACAGTACAAATGCCAAGAGCCAGAGGCCACTGCTCAGTGGCAGGACAGGCAAGTGGAGGTGGACAAGTGCTTTAGAAGGGAACCCCTCAGGGCCACACCCATGTAGGAAGAAGCAAGGTGGGGCTTTTTCCAGTGCTTGTCCAGTGCATATTGGATGATATGCTAATGTCTGCATGTTGGATGATATGCTAATGTCTACATGTTGGATGATATGCTAACGTCAGGTGTTGCTGCAGGACATAGCAGGATCACTTGGCAGGTTACCTGTGTTATCCATAGTACGCTCAACCAGCCAGGCTGTGGCTAGTGTTCCTCAACAAGGGGCACAGTACAAATTGGATCAATCAGGGAAGCCTCTGGAGCCCCTGTAAAGACCCTTGATTTGCACCTGGAAAGAGAGTGTAGTAGATCCTTTTATCCATGGACATCTGGGGCTTCTGCCAACAGGGCCTTCCTTCTTATAGGTTTTAGGGCTGGGAAAGGATGAGTATCATTTGTCTTTAATTTGAAGAGGGTTGGCTTTTCTCACTGCTTTTTAAAAAGAGTGGATTGGGTGCCCAGGAGATCATTAATGAGGCCTTCTAGTTAAACCAGGTGCGTGGAATGTGGAGCTGCAAATACCCATTGCCTGTGCACTCTCAAGAGTGGCATCTCAGACTCCTGCTGTAGGTCAGGTAGTACGTGTTTCAGGCTGCATGGGCCAAGTGCTATCTCTGTCACATAGCTTCCTCCTTCTTTTTTCACCCACAGTCATTTAAAACTGTAAAAAACAAAAACCAAAATATAAAAAAACCTCACCTTATCTCATGTTCTCTCTCTATCTATGAAAAGGCAGCAGCCAGATTCAGCTGTAGTGTGCTGAGCCCGTATCAGTGTGATAGAGCCATAATGCTTCGCTAAGCACATGAAACTCAGAAAGGAGAGAACATTCTCAGCTGCCCTGTGGCCAGGTGTAGTATGTGTCTAAGTCCGGACACACTCTCTGGGTGAGAGAGAAGTGACTTGTACTACTTCTGTCCCCCTGGGGAGAGGAAGTCCACCTTCTCCCCAGGCCACCATCCTGGAGGACAGAGTGATCAATAGCCAGAAGATTCGGGCAGGGCATCTCAAAGGAGCCTGAATCCAGTGCTGACCATCTGCTTCCAGAAAGCTGCATGAGAAAGACTCTTCCTGTCTCCAGTCATTGTTGAAATGAATCTTCACAACATGCAGCCAAGTCTAGATACCAGATAGCAAGGAATGTGTCTCCTGAAAGTAAGGTGCTATGTGTAACAGAAGCTAAACCATGCATTATTGCCTCAAAAGTCCAGAGGCAGGCAGCAGAGACACAGATATTTGCAAGCTAGAAAGCTTGTGATGCTAGTCATGTTGTTGCTAATCATAGAAAAAACCTCACAGCCATGATATCTTAACCAAGCTTCTAACTCTAGGGGACTTGATGGGGATATGGTACATGGGGCTGTGTCTCAACTACAACTCTCTGGTCAGCAAAGCCTGAAGAGAGAATTGGACTCTGCTGGACTAGAGAGGGCAATGATACAGCCTCCTTGAGTAGGATAATCTCTTTGGAGTAATTTCTAAGTTGACTGCGGGTCTGGTAACGTAGGGCCTCACAGGGGAGCAAAAGTCAACAACTGTCATTCACACTAACACTGTTACAGTAATGCTCATTTTAATCTGGGAAAAAGTGGTGACGTCAATCTTTCTTTCCTTTTTTTTTTTTGAGTTGGAGTCTCACTCTGTCGTCCAGACTAGAGTGCAGTGGCCGCTCCCGGCCTGTAATCCCGTGCCTTTGGAGGCTGAGGTGAGTGGATTGCCTGAGCCTGCAGGTTCGAGACCTGCCTGGGCAACTTGGCGAGACCTCATCTCT
>NW_007239809.1:58664-62994 GCF_000164805.1 Carlito syrichta
GCGTGCCTGTAATTCCAGTTACTTGGAAGACTGAGGTGGAAGGATCTCCGGAGCCCAGCAGGTCGAGGATGCGGTGGCCAGGAGCGGCCACTGCACTCCAGTCTGGGCGACAGAGTAAGACTCCAACTCAAAACAAAACATAAACTCTTCCCCAAAATATCAGAATAACAAGGAAGCCACGCAAGATCATTCAGCATGGAGCCCAACAGCCTGACCAGGAGACAAAGAACACTGAGATATGAATTCATAGGTAGATGGTGAGATACATATTCTGATCTATAGGAATCTGCTGTCACGCAGAGATTCTCTGGAAGAAGAGAACTCAATGGAGTTCTAGTTGAAGCAGAACCAGATAACTTCAATGAGACCTCACATCAAGATGGAGAGGACCCTTCCCAACTCAAAACTTGTAATCACACCTGCAAAGTCCCTTTTGCTATATAAAATAACATATTCACAGGTTTCTGGGATTGAACATGAACATCTTGGGAAGAAAGGACTATGAAAGTCCTCTCTTTGGCTCCCAAAGGTTTATACCTGCACAGGCATTCAGCCCATCTCAAGGTCTCCAGAAATCTCAACTCATGATAGCATCAACTCAGAGTATAAAATCTCATTAAATATCATCAGTGTAAAAGTCCAAAATATGATCACCTAAATCAGGTGTGGGTGGGATCTGAGTATAATTCATCCTGAAGTAAAATCCCCTTCCATCTGTGAAACTGAATAGAAAGAAACAAGTGATTTGCTCCAAAAAATCACTGGTAAAATAGGCACAGGGTAATAGTTATTGACATTTCCATTCAAGGGTAAAAGGAATAAAGGATAAAAAGATAAAAGCTATCAAGCAATTTTGAAATCAAGAAGGGCAAACTCCATTAGGTGTCAAGGACTAAAATGTGTTATTGGATATCAGTAACTCCACTCCACACTCCATATCATCTTACTGTTTTTTCATGAAATATAGCACCTGTGTACAGCAGAGTAGTTTTATCAGCCTGTTTTCTGCCAGTGGAAATTTGAAGGTCCAACAAACTTCTTCATTTTGATTGTCTATCCCTTTCAGTCTAAACTGGCACTGGGTCTGCTGGTATAAATTTCTTAAGCACCTCATGGGCCATACATGTACCTCATGGGAATTTACTCCATTAGGCGAGAGGCTTGCCCACAGATCTTTCCTACATAATCCCAGCTCCATTTTTTCTCTCTGCTAAAATGATTGATGAACAGAGCTATTGTGCTTCCTAGATTCCCTCTGGCTTGAGGACATCTGTGAGTCACATTCCTTATCTCCTCAGATTACCTTTTGTGCTTCTGAATATTCTGACCTTTTGATCTTCCTAGGTATTTTCAGAAGGTCTACAGTCATACCTCCAGCCTTTTCTCTAGAACATAATTTTCTTTTTTTTTTTTTTTTGAGTTGGAGTCTCACTCTATCACCCAGATTGAAGTGTAGTGGCCGCTCCCGGCCACCACAACCTTGACCTGCTGGGTTCTGGCGAACCTTCCGCCTCAGCCTTCCAAGTAGCCGGAATTACAGGCATGCGCTACCACGCCCGGCTAATTTTTTGATTTTATTGTAGAGATGAAGTCTCGCCTGCCCAGGTGGGTCTTGAACCCGCGGGCTCAGGCAATCCACTCACCTCAGCCTCCCAAAGGCGCGGGATTACAGGCTGAGCCACCGAGCCCAGTGAACATAATTTTCTAACAGTAAACCTCTTAGTGTTAGTGTCTTTTACAACCTGAATAGACTGAGAACTTTCCAAACCATCAAGTCCTGGTTCCTTTTTATTTAATAGCTCTTCCCCTAGTTTATCTTCTCTTTCTTGCATTCTACTTTAAACAGCAAGAAAAACACAGACTGCACTTTTAACATTTTGCTTAGAAATCACTTATAAGTTCTGCTTTCCACACCAGTAAGACATAGTAAGCTCTCATTATATCTCCTTTCCTCCAATATCCAATAACACACTCCTTAACTGCTTCCTAGTCTCCACTAACAGTGCCTTTAATGTCCATATTCTGTTCACAACTTAGACATTTTCTGAGCTGGACATAGGTCTATCTACTGCATCTCTCACTTTCTCCATTCCTCACTGGTAATGGCATTTGCATTCATGTTTTTCTACTAATAGTCTGTTCGAGGCAATCAATAATTTTTCTATCATCTCAAAATTCTTCCAATCTCTGTCTACTTCCAGTTTCAAAGTCACTTCCACATTTTGAGGTATTTATTGCAACAACACCTCATTGGCTGGTCCCCAAAATATGTATTAGCCTTTTATTGTGACCATAATGAATTATCAAAATTCATTATACGACCAGGCTAAAGTCAAAGTGTTGGAAGCCTGCATTTCTTTCTGGAGGCTCTAAGAGAGGATGCACTTCCTTGCTCATTTGAATTGTTGACAGAATTCGGTGTCTTGCAGTTCCCTACATCTCAGAACCAACAATCAGAGGAGCAACACCTTCTGCTGCCTTCCCTTTCTGCCCCCAGCCAAGAAAGAGGTTCGAGGTGCTTTGCTTTTAAGAACTCATGTGATTAGGATTAAAGTGTGGGTATGCTGAGAGAGGCCATTATTTTGCCTACCACAAAAGGCATATGTAAAATCTAATTCTGCTATAAACTTAAGAGTATGGCACTTAAATGTTTTGTAATTTATACTGCAATAAAGCAAATTTCTAAAAATAGGTGGCATTTGTTTCTACTTGCAATGATTCTGGCACCAAATGTGTAGGGTTTGTTTTTTTTTTCCAATACCAGCACACTATTCAACGCTCTGAAACCACCTGGGTGATCATCAATTTAATTCAATTCTGACACTATATACCTGGAGTTATTACAATCTCACAAGTTAAAGGTTCAGTCCTACAAGATAGCCCCCACTTCAGAAATCATCCCAAATCCTGGTCCTTCTGACTTCCTGACTGATCTGCTATAAATTGGGGGTCCCCATGATTCTCCCTTCAGGTTTGCGGGAATGATTCACAGAACTCAGGAGAAACACTATTTATCTTTGCCAGTTTATAATTAAGAATACAATTTAGGAACTGTGAAGTGGAAGGGATGCACAGGTCATGGCGCTATGTGTGGAGGGTGAGAGCAGGATTCAGGATGTTTTTGAACCGTGCTTGGATTAATCGACTCCGAGGTCTATGTTTGCTCAGCACTTTCCCTAAGATGTGTTAATACGTTTCCTTCTTTTTGAAATCAAAGTTAAATTTTTTATTACTTGCAGCCAAATTCCTCCTAAAAGTAGCTTCTTATTAAGTAGAATGACATTCCCAGCTCCTATAATCACTTGACCCCATGTCACCGACTGCTATCATGCTAGCTACAAAGTAGCTTCAAATACCTTGCATGTGCATATTATACTTTCATTTGAGTTTTGCATTTGATTATAACATTACCTTAAAATTCAAAATGCAATAATGGCTTTGCATGCGAAGTCTTAAAAAATAATCTCATTAAAACACATATATTTTGTCATAAAATTATAGCAGATGTCTGAATTTATAGTACCTATTCGTTCTTGTATTCAGAAAATTACTTGTGTAAAAATATTATTAAGCAAGAATAGCTATTTTAGCTGTGACATATATATATATAACTTTCAAATTACATGCCTCTCTTAGAGAAAGAAATGCTGGTGTTTGATTTTGTAGCAAGTGTAGAGATTTGGCCTCAGCCTGCATGTAAAATAACTCAAAGGAAATGAACATATTGTGATGTTAATGTTAAACTATTTATAGACAGAAATGCTGAACTACATCGTTCTTTGATTTAATGAAGCATGAAGGAGTTGCACACATATTATGCTCTCATTTTTCAGTTCCTTGCACCTCCTCTAGCAGAGTCCCTGGGGAGGGGGGGTCTCCTAAAAAATTCTTAGCTGAATTGATCACTATTAGTTCTGGGAATGGAGCACAGTTTAGGTAGTGGTGCTGTGTGCTCAAAGGAAAGACAAAAGGACCCTTCTTTAAATAGACTCAGAGAATTCTGAGGGCATATTTAAATATGATACATATGTTAACACTGTTTAACATACCAGCATCCATAATGTAGGTTCTTTATTTTATTTTATTTTAAAATTGTGGGGTACAGTTAAGGGTTAGGTTTACAAATATGCATCCTTCAGGCACCCTTGTTGATAAGGGGTGTCTCCCTGTCCCCAGACAGATATTAACTACTGTTAGTCCCACTGCCCTTCCCCTCCCTACCTCCCCATTGTTTCCCACCACTGTCAGTTCTTTTCTTTTAGTATTATGATAGATGTTCAAGGTCCACTATATGAGTGAGAACACGTGATACTCAGATCTTTGTTTCTGT
>NW_007239809.1:63263-63943 GCF_000164805.1 Carlito syrichta
CCACACTGCTTTCCACAGAGGTTGCACTAGTTTACACTCCCACCAACAGTGTAGAAGTTGTCCTGTCCAGCGACTGTTATTTTTTGAGTTATTGATAATGGCCATTCTGACTGGAGTTAGGTATTATCTCAGTGTAGTTTTGATTTGCATCTCCTTGATGATTAGTGAGGTTGAACATTTCTTCATGTGTCTGTTGGCCGCTAGAATGTCTTCCTTTGAGAAGTGTCTGTTCATATCTTTTGCCCAATTTGTAATGGGGTTGTTTGTTTTTTTTCTTTTCAGCATGTTTGAGTTCGTTATAGATCCTAGATGTTAGGCCTTTGTCAGACCTGGAGTTGGCAAATACATTTCCCCAGTCTGTGGGCTGTCTCCCTGCTCTCTTGATGGTTACTTTGGCTTTGCAAAAGCATGTCAGTTTAATGAGGTCCCACTTGTCTTTCTTATCTCTTGTGGACCGTGCATTTCGGGTATTGCTCAGGAATTGGACGCCAGTTCCAATTTCCATAAGGGTGTGTCCCGCATTTTCCAAGGTTCTTATAGTTTGAGGTTTTACATTTAGGTCTCTGATCCATTTAGAGTTAATTTTTGTGTATGGAGATAGATAGGGGTCTTGTTTGAATCTTCTGCATGTGGTCAGCCAGTTTTCCCACCACCATTTACTGAATAGGTTCTCCTCTCTC
>NW_007239809.1:64146-108317 GCF_000164805.1 Carlito syrichta
TCTGGAATCTCAATTCTATTCCACTGGTCCATATGCCTGTTCCTGTACCAATACCAAGCTGTTTTGATTATTATAGCTTTATAGTAAAGTTTGAAGTCTGGTAATGTGATAATTCCTGCTTTTTTTTTTTCCTCTGAGGATTGTTCTGGCTATTCTTGGTCATTTGTGTTTCTATATGAATTCCTGTGTTATTTTTTCTAGGTCTGAGAAGAATGTTGCTGGTAATTTGGTGGGTATTGCAGTAAATCTGTAGATTTCCTTAGGTAGGATGGACATCTTCACAATGTTGATTCTTCCAATCCATGAGCATGGGATATTTTTCCACTTGTCTGTGTCACCTTTGATTTCTTTGAGCAGTGATTTGTAGTTTTTATTGTAAAGGTCTTTCACATTTCTGGTTAGGAAGATGCCAAGGTATTTCATTTTTTGTGTGGGTGGCTATTGTGAATGCAACTGTTTTTTTAATTTGGGTTTCTGTTTGTTTATTATTGGTGTAAAGAAATGCTATTGTCTTTTTCACATTTATTTTATACCCTGAGACTTTGCCAAAGTCCTTTATCAGGGTAAGGAGGTTTTTGACAGATTCTCTTGGGTTTTCAAGCTACACAGTCATGTCATTTGCAAAGAGACATAACTTGACTTCCTCTTTCCCTATTTGGATACCCCTGATTGCCTTCTCTTCTCTGATTACTCTAGCCAGAACTTCCAATATCTATTGAACAGGAGGGGTGAGAGTGGCCATCCTTGTCTTGTTCCAGTTTTCAGGGGAAATGGTTTCAAATTTTGTCCATTTAGGAGTATGCAGGCTGTGGGTTTCTTGTAGATGGTTTTTACTATTTTGAGGTATGTTCCATGTAGGCCTAGATGTTTGAGGTTTTTTATCAAGAAGGGGTGCTAGATTTTATCAAAAGCTTTTTCTGCATCTAATGATATAATCATGTGGTTTTTGTTTTGACATCTGTTGACGTATTTAATTACATTTATGGTTTTATGAATGTTGCATCAGCCTTGCATCACAGGGATGAAGCCTACTTGGTCATGATGGATGATTTTTGAGATGTGTTGTTGAATCCAGTTTGCTAGGATTTTGTTGAGAATTTTGGCATCTATGTTCATCAAAGATATTGGCCTGTAGTTCTCTTTCTTTGTTGGGTCTTTACCTGGCTTGGGTATCAATGTGATATCAGCTTCATAAAATGATTTGGTGAGAGTTCCCCTACTATTCTCTCAATCACCTGGAATACCTTCAGTAGGATTGGTATCAACGCCTCCTTAAATGTCTTGTAGAATTCTGCTGGTCCAGGGCTTTTTTTTTTTGTAGGTAGTTTTCTTATTACATAGTCAATTTCCTTGATTGTTATTCGTCTATTTAGGGTCTAGATTTCTTCTTGTTTCAACCTAGGCAGGTTGTTTGATGTCAGAAAGTCCTCCATTTCCTTAAGGTTTTCAAGTTTGTTTCCATACAAGTGTATATAGTAGTCTCTAATGATCTTTTGTATTTCTTCAGTGTCAGATGTGACTTCATCTTTTGTGTTTCTGTTTGTGTTTATTTGGGCTTTTTCTCTGTTTTTCTTGGTCAGTCTAGATAGGGGACCATCAATCTTGTTTATCCTTTTGAAGAGCCAGTTTTTTGTTTCATTGATTTTTTTGTATTATGTTTCTTTCTTCTATGTCCCAGATTTGGGCTTTTATTTTGGTCAACTGCATTCTTCTGCTGAAGTTAGGGTTTTGGTGGTCTTGCTTTTCCAGCTTCCTTAGGTGACTTGTTAGGCTGTTAATTTGTGATGCTTCCATTTTCTTCATGTGCATTTGTAGAGATATGAATTCCCCTCTTACTACAGTTTTCATGGCATCCCAGAAATTTTGGTAAGATGTTTCTTCATCTTCATTTGTTTCCACATATCTTTTTAATATCTGTTTTGATTTCATCATTGACCCAGGAGTTGTTTAGCATCATTCTGATTAATTTCCATGTCTTTATGGGTTTGGGGAAACCTTGTGGTCTGAGAACGTGCATGGTAAAATTTCGATCTTTTAAAATTTGCTTGTACTTAATTTATGGCCAAGTATGTGGTCAATCTAAGAGTACGTTCCATGCAGTGATTAGTATAATGTATATTCTGTGGTTGTTGGATGGAGTGTTCTGTAGGTATCAATTAAGTCCATTTGGTCAAGAGTCACATTGAGGTTCTGGATCTCGTTGCTGATTTTTTGTTCTGATGATATGTCTAAGGTTGTGAGTGGGGTATTGAAATCCCCAGCTATGATAGTGTTAGAGTTGATATCTTTTTTGAGTTTATGTAGAGGCTGCTTTATGAAAGTTTGCACTCCTATTTTGGGTGCATATATGTCTAAGATGGATATTTCTTGCTGATGGATTGAACCTTTTATCATCATGTAGTGGCCTTCTGTATCATTTTAAGTTTTTGATAGCTTGAAGGGTATTTTGTCTGAAATTAGGATTGCTAGTCCTCCTTTCTTTTGTGTTCCATTTGCCTGAAAGTTTGTTTCCCGTCCTCTTACTCTGAGTCTGTGAGTGTCATTTCTAGTGAGGTGAGTCTCTTGAAGGCAATAGATTGTTGTCGGGTGATATTTTATCCATTTTGCCATTCTATGTCTTTTCACTTGTGCATTTAGTCCATTCACATTTAGGCTAATTATTGAAAAGCAAGAGTTGATCCCTGTCATAAAGTTCTTACAGAGTTGTTGTTCCTGTTTGGTTTTGGCGTTGGTTCATGTGTGTTTTTAATATTTTGCCTGTACTTTTGTGAAGAATGTTGTTGTTCTTTTTTCTTTTTCTTCTGTGTTCAGTACTTTCTTAAGTGTTTCCTGTAGAGGTGGTCTGGTGGCAGTGGAGGTTCTTAGGGATTGGATATCTGGAAAAGATTACAATTCTCCCTCACTAATGAAGCTTAGCTTAGTTGGGTAGGTTATTCTTGGTTGAAATTGTTTATCTTTTAGAACTTTGATGATAGGGCTCCAGGCTTTCCTAGCCTGAAGGATTTCTGTAGATAAATCTGCTGCTACTCTAATTGGTCTTCCCTGGTAGGTAGTCCTGCCTTTTTCTCTTGCTTTCTTTAGGATTTTTTCTTTTATAGCTACTTTGTTTAGGCAAATTATTATGTGTCTGGGAGTTGGTCTTCTCATTTGTTGTCTTGCAGGGGTTCTCCGAATCTCTTGTGCTTGAATTTTTGCATCACTGATGTGATGAAGGAAGTTTTCTTGAATGATTTCATGAAATATTTATTCCAGTGTGACCTCTGACTCTATCTCTGCCTCAGAAAGGCCAATTACTCTTAGATTGTGTCTCTTGAAGTAATCATTCATCTCCTGAAGGTTTTGTTCTGACTTTTTCAGCTTCTTTTCTATGTTTTTGACAGTTTGGGTTAGTTCTGTATTTTGGTCTTCAAGTTCTGAGATTCTTTCTTCTGCTTGGCTAATTCTGCTTTCCATGCTTATTAGTTTGTTATTTATTTCCATCACAGTATTCTTTACTGCTGTTATTTCTGTCATCAGGTCCTTCCTATTTTCCTCTTGTCTCTCCTAAATTTTTTAAATTCTCTCTATTAATGTCTTGATGTCTGGGTTTGTTGCATGTGACCAGTCATTCTGGGGGTTCTTCATTGTTTGTTTTCCAAAGTCTGTTTTCTCAATGTCTGTCCTCCCAGTGGTCTGTGTGAGACCTATATTCTTCTTTTGGTTTTTCTTTATTTGTACAGATTTTTCCTCCCTACTTTTCCCTTCCCTCCACTTCCCTGTCTTCTTTAATTCTGTTATTCAGTGGTGGAGGGGTTGCTTTTACTTCTACTTATTCATTCTCCTATTCTTCCTAAAGTATTTCCTCTGGCTTTGTTCAGTTCAGGAGTTGGACTGTAGGTTGAGGGCAGTCCTTTTTGAGATTTAATTAATGGAGGGAGCTCTGGTTCAAAATCTCTGCAGATTCCGGTATCCACCAACAGGTGTATGGATAGTCTGAAACCCACTTCCCACTGCCTTGGAATCTGTCCATGCAGTGGGGTTGTAAGTTTACTCCCTGAAAGCAAAATGAAGTTAACAGAGGAAAGAGAATGGAGCAGGCAGTAGGGGGAAGAGGCGGATGGAGAGAGAGGGGAGTAAGTGGGAAAACAGACGAGTGTATCAACAAATGGAGAGAGACCCAAAGACTGAAACAAATAAAAACAATAAACCACGACTACAAACTAACCAACAACCATACGAAAAAACAAAAACATACAATGATGCTAACGTACAAGCTAACCAACCTCCTTATTGGTATGCTATTCTTCTATACAAAGATGGCTTTTACAGAACAATAAGAAAAAAAAGGAAAAAAAATGAAAAGGAATAGAATAGTCAGTAACCTAACAGAACCAACCAAGCACACTCTGAGACTTTTCCTTTAAGTCCAATGTCCTTTCAGCTCTGATTTCTAGCTATCTTTGCAGGCTGGTAGAATTGTTCACAGTTAGGGTCAGTTGCCCCTGGTGTGCTGTGAAGAACAGTTCAGATATGGGCTCCTTGCCCAGTCTATTACTGAGATCTGGCTTTGTCTATTTATCAAGGGGGAAGAGCATCTGTCATTTCCGCGTTGATGTTATTACCCTGCATCCCCAGCAGGTGGTGCTATCTCATTGTTCCAGTAGGCCTTTATCTGCAGCTGCTGAAGCCTGCAGCTCAGAGGTTGCCCAGGAAGGGAGGGAGGTGGCTACAGTATCTGCACCGGCAGTTGCCACCTCCCCATACACGGGGAGAGCTCCACAAGCCTGGCTCTGGGCGAGGAGCATGGTGTGGCAATGACGGTGGCAGCAGCAGCTGTGGCAGCAGCGATCTCAGTAGATCCTGCTTGCGGGGCCTCACGGCCCGAAGTTGTGGGTTGCCTCAGGCATGGGCAGGAAATGACTGCAGCAGCGGCCTCCATGGCTGCAGCCGTGGCCCAGATCACTGTGATGTTTGAGCAGTGGCAGCGGCTGTGCTCCTCATGAAGAGCAGGCTGCTGAAGATGGGAGCTGCAGCCCGTGGGAGAGAGGTAGAGTCTTTATGAGAATGTGGGTTCTTATATTCATTTGTATGTTTAATCCACTAATTAGCAAAAATATGGAATCCATTCCAGTACTGCCAAAAGGTTTAATCACTTTTGGCTCCGCTCTCAGGAATGAACCCTGGAGTTATCACATACCCAGTTCAGGATATCTTCACAACTGTCCTTGAAAAATAGTAAGAAGGATTTGCTCATGAGAAATGGGCTTGTTGACATGAGATGGTTTTATTTTAAACACCAATCAGTTGTATGCAATATTCACTTTTCATTTCTGAATGAAAGAGCTTCCTCTAAAGCATATACTTAGCCGGGCTCGGTGGCTCAGCCTGTAATCCTGTGCCTTTGAGAGGGTGAGGTGAGTGGATTGCCTGAGTCCGCAGGTTTGAGACCTGCCTGGGCAGTGAAACCTCATCTCTACAATAAATCAAAAAATCAGCCGGGCGTGGTAGCACATGCCTGTAATTCCGGCTACTTGGAAGGCTGAGGCGGAAGGATCACCAGAGCCCAGCAGGTCGAGGCTGCGGTGGCAGGGAGCGGCCACTGCACTCCAATCTGGGTGACAGAGTGACTCCAAATCAAAAAACCCCCAAAAAGCAAAATAAATAAAGCATATATTTGAAAGCAATGAATATAAATCTGAATTTGGGGACAATGAATTCCATCACACATGAAAATAGTGAGGATCTGCCTCTTCTCAACCTGAGAAGAAGGAACAGAAATGCTGTATTGGCCTGTGGATGGTTTCTACTTTCTGTGTGTACCAGATACGGGGAGAACAGGGACAAGTAAAAGAGCCCCTCTGTTGAGGAAGCCCCAATCTAACAGAGCCTCAGGGCCAGGCTGAGCATTTCCCTAAAGCTTCTGTGGCACCTGTGCATTGTTTTCAGAAGTGCCCTCTTATGCTGCTGAGGGCTGGGAAAACTTTTATAAGAAACCGAGGAATCATCCCAGCAGTAGGACTGGTATGGGGACATTTCCCACTGCATCATGGCTCGTCAGAGTTCATTCACAGAGAGAAACAGCCTCACTGAAAGTTTCAACTGTCAATCTCAAGATGCCGTTGCTGAGTAAGTGTTCTTTCATCGTCTGTGTTGTTACCAATATTGTTTCCATTTCCAGTGGGGAGCTGTTCTGGGCATATAGGGGATGTTGTCTGTGATTATGCTTGACTTAGAAAATCTGGCTTCACATTTACTTACATTTTGACACACAGCTGACATTCTAACTCTGACACCAGATTTTACAGAGAGCGCTTTTAAAATATTCTAATATAAAGCCTGAGCCTGTGCGATCCTAAAGCAAAGCCCAAGACCGCGTGAGAGAAGCTGTCTGAGGTCCCCAGTGGCAGCTGTGGCAGCTGCTCTTCTCTGGGGCATTGCGGGTTGTGGAGCTGCGCAGGTGAACCAGGGGGCGGGTTACGAGGTCCCTCCTATTTCTGAGCCTTGACAACTGCCTCTTCACAAGACTCTCAAGGGGTTTGCCTTTTTCCCTGAGTCTGTATACTCTGGGGATTTGCCTCTGTCTTTTCTTCTGAAGTTTGAGGTGTCCCTCATGGAATATCCATTTGACTTTGAGCGGGTATGCAGTTTTTTATTGTCAATGCTCAAAGACTGCTGAAAGGTTTGATTGCATGTTGCTGTAATTTTGTCAGACAGTCATGTCATTGTCATTCTAAGAAGGGTGCAAGGACACACTGCCAGTCTTTTAACTGTCATGAGAAGTGCAGCAAGCTTGACAAATTATCCCAGAGAGCACCCCCCTTTCCTTTCACTTTCACCTGCTCCCCTTTCTCTTTTTCACTCACGCTCTGGAGTGAAGATATTAGAAAACATCTGTGGCAGAGACTGGGTAGTCGTTCACACGAGTCTCTCCTGTTGGGCACACAAGTCTGAATTTCAGATCTGCCCTTGGGGAGATGTGGTTGAGTTCTGATTCTTGGAATGCAGAAGGAAGGGAGGCGAATCAATTTCAGGAATAGTCCATGAAAATCTCCCCACTGTTTTTACTTTCTCTTGACACAGATGCAGATTATTCTCAATGGATCCCATCAGGTCAATCCTCCACCATGCTATATCCCGCTGTATGTGGGAGGTTGACATTTAGACTGCATCGCAGGGCTTCCTTGCACACTGGCTTCAGGTTGGGTTCAGCCAAATGGGCACCAGCAGGAAACTGAGGGAGACGTCAGGCTGATCTGATCTGATCCTGTGTGACAGTGGGTCTGGCAGTGGCTGTGTTCTCTATGCTACAGCTCCTGGTTGATAGTGCTTCTCTAAGGTGCCAGGCATCATCCACCTCTGGTAACAACACTCTCTCCAAGCCAAGATGGTCGTTGTTCCGACAGCTGCTACCCTGGGTATCCTCGCAACCTTCTCATACCTTATTGGTGCATTGACCCTGCTTGTGACTATAAACTCCCCTTCCAACCAACTGCCTGCACTTGGACGCTTTGCAGGTGACATCTGTTTCTTGCCAGGAACCTGATTTATACAGTAGTTGGAACCTTAAGAGCCTCAGAAGCACCCCCAAGATGAGATTCTAGAATTGGACTGTTCACATACCAGACGAGTGGCCACAGGACTGCTTCTCGGTGGGATAGGAAGTGCTGGGGCACACAGTGAGCAGCAGGGTGCTGGAGGCCAGACCAGGTAGATGGAACAGCTCAGCACACAGGAGGCTCTGGATCTGTGGGGCCCCTTCTGCTGACAGCTCCAGAGAGTTTCTACAATGAGGGGAAAGCATGAACATTGGACTCCCGACTAAAGCACAAGAGGAATTCTGAACAGCCCTCAAGGAGGCCGCAAAGGATCACCATACTTCACACAGTCAGAGCAGGGGTGGTTGAGGTGCCGGCCAATGCTCTTGCTAAAATAGAGGCCATAACTGGAAAGAAGAGGATCCTAGGCTGAAATCTTTGAACTTCAAAATATCCCTGGATCATCTTTGCTGGCAGAAACAGCTTTGTTCTTACACTCAGAGAAGCCAACATTTCACTTCATGTTGCTTGTCATTGCAAACAAGTGAGTGTGTGATGTGTCAAAGATGAGGGAATGAAAACAAGAGTGAGAGGATGCCTATCTAGGGTGAAGAGGTGGCGGTGGGCCAGGGACAGCTTAAGCCATCTGACCCAACTTGCTTGGCAGAGCAGAAACAAGAGGATGTGGAAACTGAAGACACTCTTTTTCAGAATTGCCAGTTCAGGCATGGGGATTTTAGAAACATCAACAATGATCATAGTCTGCCCCAAACCAGGATCTCTGGGATTGTGCAGTGTTCTCAGCATCATCTGACAATTTACCTGTATGTGACATCAGTTTTCTGCAAAGCCCTGTTCTTTGTATTGAGGGAGGAAGGCATTACCTCTGCCCTCAGAGTAGATAGTAACAGTGGAAGAGATGAGATATGGCTCAAGTTCACATGGATCATGTGTGTTGTGAGTGTGAGGAAGTCTTTTCTACCCACTAACACTTGGTGTGATCCCATTGTACTCCAGAACTTGCCCTGGTAGTCCTCATATTTCACCATTAGAAGAGAAGACTAGATTCTGCTCTTGCAGTCACTGCAAACCTCTACTTCACATGGAAGGCATCATCACTCAGGCAAACATCGACCTGTGACTGCTGATGTGGGGAAAATGCTGAGCTGTGCGCGTGTGATGGCAAATGCAGAGCACAGGCTGGTGTCTGAGAGCGTGTGTGTGTTTGCATCCACAGACACACATCAGAAGCAACACCCAAGGAAACAGAAAATGGAGCTACCTATCAGTAATGGGTTTTGAGAGTGAATTTTACCTGGTTATCATGATTTTCTTAGCAGCAGCATAAACTTGCTACATGAGGTTGTAAGATCTTTATATCACAAGTGATTAATGGAATTTTCAAAATTTTTATTTTAAAATCGTGGGGTACAATTCAGGGTTAGATATACAAATATTCATTGTGCAGCTACTCTTATTGATGAGGTGTGCCCCCCCTTCCCCAGGCAGATATCGACTACTGTCAATCCCACCTCCCCACCTCCGCCCCCCACAGTTTCCTGCTACTGTCTATCCTTTTCTTATAGTATCACGGTAGTTGTTCAAGGTTCACTTATGAGGGAGAACATGTGATACTCAGATCTTTGTTTCTGTGAAAGATCATTCAGTATTATAAACTCTAATTCTATCCAGGTTGCTGAAAAATTCATGATTCTGTCCCTCTTTATGGCTGCATAATATTCCACTGTGTATATGTACCATATTTTTTAATCCAGTCCTCTTTTGATGGACAGCACGGTTGGTTCCATGTTCTTACTACTGTGAACAATGCTGTGATAAACATACCTGTGCAGATATCATTTTTATAGAGTGATTTGAGTTCTTCTGGGTATATTCCCAGTAGGAGGATTATGGGGTCATATGGAAGGTCGATTTTTAAAACTTTTAGGAAGAAGTTGTACTAGTTTACTCTCCCATCAACAGTGTAGAAGTGTTCACTTTTCGCTGCATCACCACCAGCAGCTGTTTATTTTCGAGTTATTAATGATGGACATCCTGACTGGAGTTAGGTGATATCTCAGTGTAGTTTTAATTTGCATTTCTTTGATGACTAGAGAGGCTGAGCATTTTTTCATGTGTCTGTTGGCTGCTCATATGTCTTCTTTGAGAACTGTCTATTCATTTCTTTTGCTCACTTTGTAATGGGGCTGTTTGTTTTTGTCTTTTCAGCACGTTTGAGTGGTCTTTGCATTTTGAAGATGAAAGGAAGAAATCTGCGTCTTTTCTACTGTCACGTTTCTGCAACTGTGCTCCCCACAGGCAAAGCCTTCCAGGGGGCCCGCGCAGGAAGAGGCTCAACCAGCCGCATTGTTCAGAGGGGCAGGGGCGCAAGACAAGCCCACGATGCCAGGAGGTGTCTGTCTTGTGTCTGTAGTTTGAGAGCCCTTCATCACCTTCACACGGGAGATCTTCCCATGCCAGAGAACTGCAAGGACCGTAGCTGGTCTCCCCCTCTGCACCCGCAGGGCTGGCACAGAGAGTGGAACAGGGTGTATGCCCCACAAGAGCCTTAATGTGACTGCTGATACCTTGCCACAGATCTCAATATTGTTGAGGGGTGAAGTGAAGAGTGGGAGCAGGGAAGACCAAGGAAACCGAGGTAACGGAAAGACTAAATGAAAAATGAGGAAGGCAATTAAGAAAATGAAACGGATTAACACAATGAGATATCAGTTCTCCAAACATTCCATCATGTGTTTCCTTTGATAGCTCCTCACACTTACGTGTGCCCTACTGGCAACTTCTTAAAATCAAAAAAGAAGGGCTGTTTAATGTTCAGGACCCATGCATGAGTAAGAACTTGTGAGGGTACCTAATCCACTTCAAGGAGGAGTGAGGGTCAGTTAGAAGCCCAAACTTTAACTGCATGCAGTCTACTTATGCAGTTAATCTTCACTTTTACCCCACTTCTCTATAATAAAATAAAATTCATTTTAGAAAAAGGTTGTGAGCTACATTTTGAAGTTTTAACTTTGAAAACATGAAAATAAAGTAACAGTTCTAGTCATGTTTCCTTGAACAGTCACGCTACATATTCGCCCCTCATTTAAGGTTATCTTTGGAGGTTATCAGGAAAATGCAAAATAAAGTAAGGGATTAAACAATATAAAACATACAGAGTTTAACAAAGAAAATGAAAATTTTCATGCTTCTGTCAATTCACACGTAGAATGTGTAAAATAGATACAATATTTTTATTATATTTAAATGCATGTTCTGTATTTCATTCCAATTTTGTATCTATCTTTTTAAACAGCATTATAAGATGGTTTTTAATGAAAGCACTGTATGGAGTTCTAAAGCCTGAGCAAAGAGATGCTCCAGGGCACCTCCATCTTAAGACCAGGTCATGATCTCTGCCTTTCTTCTGAGCAGCTCTCCATGAACCCAGAGAGGATCACCCCGGGCACAAGTCCTGGTGAGTAAAGGTGGGTGTGGAGCCCCAAAGGACCCACACCCCCACCCTGAGTCAGCTGCTGGGTGATGGGTGCATACAGCAGATCTGACTTAGAAAGAGGCTAGTGAGTGCCTAGCTGACTTCCCCACCCCCAGTAATGAGTGAAGGAGATCAGGAGGGCAGGGTAGGGGCTGGAGGTGCCATTCCCCTACCACAAACTGGATGCCCTGAGAGGTGTGACCATGCTGGAAGAGGAGGGAAGGGGGAGAGAGCCCAGGAGACAAAGTCAAGTTACACCCAACCTCAACTGCAGTGAGTATCAGTTGCAGGCAGCAGGGGGTGAAGATTTTAACATCTCCAGTTTCAACAGCTAAAGGAGAACCTGCAGAAACAGACCTGCAGTTGCAGAATCTGACACAGGAGAGAACTCCCACCTTTCAAAGAGATATACTAAAGCTGAGAAAGATCTACAGGTGGATTTTTGCGGTTTGAGTTTTTCTCTTTTTGTTTGTTTGTTTTCCTTGTTTCTTTGCTTGTTTGTTGGCTGGTTTTCTCTTTTCCTTCCTCCTTTATTTTTTTTCTGCTCTTTCCATTTTTGTATTGTTTATTCTTTGTCTCTTTCTTCTTTTTTCCCTTTTTTTCTCTCCTTCTTCCTTCTCTTTTCTCTCTTATACTTTATCTTGGACTCAAAAGCTAAATAAGCATTTCCACTGTGAAGTCATAATGTGTAGAGACAGAGAGTCTAACTTCTGAACACTTGCATGCATCCCCCAACTGCTTAGTAAGTGCTCAAAATTGCAAAGAGATAGTATAACGCCCCACTGCTTAGTAAGTGCTCAAAATTGCAAAGAGATAGTACAACGCCCCACCTTCAGCCCTATTTCTTGTTTGTCCTTTCTATTTTACATATTACATTGATGTTAATATTTTTACATGCTTAGAGAGAGAAGGGGCACAACAAAGAAGTGAAAACCTCCTTGGAGAGGTGGTGAGACCTGAGGGCTATAAACCATTTCAGCAAAGGACAATACATTGTGGAAAAGTGACTAGACAAAGAAAAAGGAGTCAGTCCTATTTCACAATTGGAAAAACCTGGAGGTTTGACTCAAGAAAAGACAGAACGTAGAGCAAATATCAGAAGTGATTGCTTCTCCGTTTCCTACTGAGTTAAAGAGAAAGATGAGAGAATTGCTACAAATGAAAAAAAAATGAAAAATAACTGGTAATCTTCAGATTCCCCCAAAAGAAACAGTGCCTGAAAGAAGAGCTATTAGAGCACAAACAATATCTATCTTTAAGAATGAATGCACCCAGAAGGCACTTACAGTGGTCAGATAATCATTGGATAGAATGAATAAAAATCAAGAAATGCATGGGCTAAAACTAAATGAAATTGCAGCAGAGTTGGACAGACTCAAGAAAGCATATTTTAAAATAGCAGAAATAAAGAGTTCCAGCCAAGAAATAAATAACAAACTGTCAAGTATATATAGCAGAATTGACTAACCAGAAGAAAGAAGATCAGAGCTGGAAGACCAAAATATGGAATTGACCCAATCTGTTAAAAATATAGAAAAAAAAACTTAAGTGGAAAGAAGAAACACTCCAAGAGATGTACAATTTTAAAAGAAGCCAAACCTACATCTGATCTATATACCTGAAGTAGAAAGATAAATGGAAAACACCTTGGAACAAACATTCAAGAAAATTTTCCTCATCTGGCCAGAGACATGACTACAAGCACAAACAATTCAGAGAATCCCTGCAAGACACCTTATGAGAAGACCATCCACTAGACACATAATAATTTGCTTACACAAAGTAAGCATAAAAGAAAAATCCTCAACTCAGCAAGGGAAAAAAGGTCACACTACCTACTGGAGAATACCATTCAGAATAGCTCCAGACATATGCAGAAACACTACTAGCCAGATGGGATGGGACCTCAATCTGTAATGTTCTCAAAGATAAGCAATTTCAGCCAAGACTTTCCTACGCAGCCAAGCTAAGCTTCATCAGCAATGGAGAATTAAAGTCCTTTCCAGGCATCCAGACCCTAAGAGAATATATTGCTTCTAGACCAGCTCTACAGGAGATGCCTGAAAAGATGCTGTGCACAGAAGAAAAAAGAAAGATCATATATGTCACAAGATCACAATCTAACAGAGAAGCAACAGAGCACACAGCACACCTGCAAAAATGAAAACACACACATATTAACAAAAAAGCTAAAATAAAACAAACAACCTTCTAAGAACGTTATGTGAGGGAAAACTCTCACATTTCAATAATCAGCCTGAAAGTAAATGGACTAAATGCACCACTGAAAAGACAGAATGGCAAACAGGATAAAAGAGCATGACCCAAAAATATACTGCCTTTAGGAAACACATCTAATGACAAAGGACATCTAAAGACTTAAAGTTAGAGGATGAAGAATAAACTTTCAAGTGAATGGAAAAAACATAAAGGCAGTTGTAATTTTAATATTAGACAAAACAGCCTTCAAACTATCAAAAATTTAAAAAGATGCAGAAGGACACCACATGATACTAAAAAGCTCAATCCATCAATAAGAAATATCCATCCAAAACATATATTCACCAAACACAGGAGCACCAGGATTTATAAAGCAGATACTAACTAAACCAAAAAAGGACATTGACTCTACCATTATCATAACTGGAAACTTAAAGACCTCACTAACAACCACAGATAGATTATTGAGGCTAAAAATCAATAAGGAAATCAGGAACCTCAACTGAACACTTGATCAAATGGACTTAATAGATATTTAGAGAACACTCCATCCAACAACCAAGGAATATACATTCTACTCACCACCACATGGAACCTACTGCAAGATTGACCACATCCTTGGCCATAAATCAAGCATGAGCAAATTCCACAAGATCAACATACTGTCATGGACCTTCTCAGACCACAGTGGAATAAAAAGAAATAACATCATCAACATGATTCCCCTAAAACACACAAAAAAGACATGGACACTAAACAGCATGATACTGAACATCTCCTGGGTTAACACAGAAATCAAAACAGAAATTAAAAGATTCTTGGAAACAAATGAAAAAAGACTCATCCTACCAAAACCTCCGGGATGCCCTGAAAACAGCACTAAGAGGGTAATTTATAGGTCTACACACACATATCAAGAATATAGAAAGATCATTAGTTAGCCTAACAAAGAACCTACTAATATTGGAAATACAAGGTCAACAAAACCCTAACTTCAACCAATGAATTAAGATCACCAAAGTAAAAGCCCAAACACAATCAGAAATGCAGAAGATCAAGTCACAATTGACACTGAAGGAATACAAGAGATTATCAGAGATTTTTATGCACACCTGTATGAAAACAAACTCAAAAACCTAAATAAAATAGAGAATTTTCTGACATCACACAATCTTCCAAGGTTGAAACAAGAAGAAACTGAAACCCTAAATAGACTAATAACAACCGAGGAAATTAACCCCATCATAAAAAAACTACCTCCAAAAAAAAACCAAACAAACAAACAAACAAAAAACTTCTGGGCCAGATGGCTTTCTAGTGGCATTCTACAAAACATACAAAAAAGAACTGATGTCAATTCTATTGAAGGTATCCCAGGAACTCTAGAAAGATGGAACTCTCCCCAAATCATTTTATGACCCTAACATCTCATTGATACCCAAACTGGGTAACGATTCAACAAAGAAAGAGAATTAATATGACTGATGTGCATAGATGCAAAAATTCTCAATAAGTTTCTAGCAAATTGAATCCAACAACACATCTCAAAAATCATCCACCATGACCAAGTAGGCTTCATCCCTGGAATGCACGGCTGGTTCAACATCTGCAAGACCATAAATGTGACAATTCATGAGCAGTTGTAAAAACAAGAACCACGTGATTATATGATTAAATGATTATATCATTTGACAAACTTCAGCATCCCTTCTTGATAAAAATCGTTGAACACCTAGGCAAAGAGATAAGAAACCTCAAAATAGTAAGAACTATCTACAATAAACCCACAGCCAACATATTGATTGCTAAATGGACAGAAATTGGAAGTATTTTCCCTGAAAACCAGAATAAGACTAGGCTGCCCATTCTCACCCCTCCTTTTCAATACAATGTTGTAAGTCATAGCTAGAGTAATCAGACAAGACAGGAAAATCAGGGGAATCCAAATGGGAAAAGAAAAAGTTAAGCTATCCCTCTTTGCAGACGATTTGATCCTATACCTTGAAAACCCAAGAGAATCTGTCAAAAACCTTATTGCACTGAGAAAGGATTTTGACAAAGTCTAAGAGTACAAAACCAAAGTCCAAAAGATAGTCACATTTTTATTCACCACAACAAATAAGCAGAGAACCAAATAAAAACCAGAATTCCATTCACAATAGCCACAAAAACCCAAAATACCTTGACACCTTCCCAACCAGAGAAGTGAAAGACCTTTACAACCAAAACTACAAAATGCTGCTTAAAATATCAAAGAATAAACAATCAAATGGAAGACTATTCCATGCTTATTGATTGGAAGAATTAACATTAAGATGTTCATCCTACCCAAGGCAATCAACAGATTCAATGCGATATTCATTAAATCACCAATATCATTCTTCTTAGACCTTGAAATGACAATACAGAAATTTATATGGAAACATAAATTACCACGAATATCCCAAACAATTCTCAGCAAAAGAAACTAAGTGAGAGGTACCACACTTCTTAATTTTAAACTTTTTTATAGGCTACAATAGTCAAAACAGCTTGTATTGGTACAAGAATAGGCACAGAGACCAATGGAACAGGATAGAAATTCTGGAAACCAAACCTCAGTTTCTCAACCACCTCATCTTTGACAAAGCATCCACCAACAAACACAGGGGAGAGGAGAATCTATTCAGTAAATGGTACTGGGAAAGCTGACTGACTACATGCAGAAGAAAGAAACTCCTACCTATCACCATACACAGATATCAACTCTAAATGAATCAAAGACCTAAACATAAAACCTCAAACTGTAAGAATTTCAGAAAATGCAGGAGATATTCTTAAAGAAATTAGAACAGAAAACCAATTCCTGGTTAAAATCCAGCTCATACCTTAAGGGAGAAGATTGACAGGTGGAACCTCAACAAAGCTTCTGCCAAGCAAAAGAAACCATCAAGAGAGAAGGGAGACAGTCCACAGAATGGGAAAAAATATTTGCCAACATCCAGGGTCTACAAGGAACTTAAATGTGTTGAAAGGAAAAAAGACAAACAGCCCTATTAAAAAGTGGGCAAAAGATATGTCACCACTTCTCAAAAGAAGACATACGAGCAGTCTTTTTCAGTAGATACATGAAAAAATGTTCAGCCTTAATAAGCATCAAGGAAATGCAAAACAAAACTACACTGAGATACTACCTATCTCTGGTCAGGATGACTCATTAAAAACTCAAAAAACAAGAGATGCTGGAGAGGATGTGGAGAAAGGGGCATACTTCTACACTGTTGATGTTAATGTAAACTAGTTCATCGTTTGTGGAATATAGTCTGGTGATTTCCAAAAGATCTAAAAACTGATCTTCCACACAAACCAGCAATCACCCTTCTGGGAATATACCTGGAGTAACTCAAGAAATTGTATAAAATTCAGACATGTTGTAGCATGCAACAGAACTTCATTCTTTTTCCTGGCTTGATAGCATTCCATTGTATCTATATACTGCATTTTGTTTATTCATTCATTTGCTGATGGGCACTTGGGCTGTTTTTACCTTTTGGCTTTTGCAAATAAGCTGCTATGATCACTGGCATATAAACATCTCTTTGAGTTTCTGTTATTAATTTTTTGGGGTACATAGTAGTGAAATTTCTGGGTCTCAAGTTTACCTTTAAACGCTAATGTTTAGCTTTAAACTCAGATGTTTAGTATTTGAAGGAACTGTCAGACTGTTTTCCACAGTGGCTATACATAGATTTTACATATCTACCAGCAATTTACAGAAGTTCCTATTTCTCCACATTCTTGTCAACACTTGTTTTCTATTTTTTGTTTTTATTTTTTGATATTAGCCATATTACCAGACGTAAAGTGGTATCTCATCCTGGTTTTGTTTTGCATTTTCCCCATGATTAATGATGCTGAGTATCTTTTCATGTGTGTTTTTACTGTTTAAATGTCTTCTTTGGAGACATGTCCATTCCAGCTCTTTGCTCATCATTAAATTGGGCTGTTTGTTTTGTTGTTGTTGCTCAGTTGTAGAAGTTCTTTATATATTCTAGGCATTACACCCTTACCAATTATCTGATATGTAAATATTTTCTTTCCTTTTATTGGTTGTATTTCCACTCTCTTGATAATGTCCTGTGATACACAAAGTTTTTAATTTTGTTGAGGTTCAATTTATCTACTTTTTGCTGTCTGTATTTTTTTAATGTCTTATTGGCTAAATCATCACCAAATCAAATGTCTTAAAGATTATTTCCATATATATGTGTGTATATGAAATATATGTGAGGGGAAGCCCCCTCAAAAAACAGAATTATCTTTTAGAGTACACTTGGAATTTTTTTCCTCTGGATCGAACGGTCAACCAAAGTTTTTATCTGGAAGTTTAGAGAAGATTGCGTCATGATTTGGGGAAGAAATGTCCCAAGGTGTGGCATACAGGTTACTGGTTCCTTCACATGGAGTGTTCAGCAGTTCTTAAGCAAAAACAGCATGATACTCCTGACGCATCCTTCCTATTCACCCTGACTTGCTCTGAGTGACTTCTTTTTGTTTCCCCAGATGAAAATAGTCCTCAAAGGGAAATGTTTTGCTGATGTGGAAGAGGTGAAAGAGGTGAAGCAAAAAAAAAAAAAAATGGCAGAAGCTTCAAAAATGATGAGTCCATAAACTGTTCTGAGCAAAAATGATGAGTCCATAAACTGTTCTCCATTTCATCAAATGGAGAGTATTTTGAAGGAGACAGTTTAGTCATATAGGAATAAATACACATTTTTAAAATAAATAACTTCTATTTTTTTGCATGCTCTCTCATATATATTACTAAAAGTTAGTTTTAGCTTTTAAGTTTAGATTATTGCTCCATTTTGAGTCAATTTTTGTGTATAGTATAAAGTAGGGGCCCAACGTTACTATTTTATATATGTATATCTAATTTTTTCTATATTATTGCTGAACAGAGTGTTCTTTTCTCATTAAAAGGTCTTATTATATCTTTGACAAAAATCAGATATGAAGGCTTATTTCTGGGCTCTCTATTCTATTCCATTGTTATATTTGTCTGTCCCAATGCATGGACCACACTATTTTGATTACTTTATATTTGTAGTAATTTTTGAAATCAGAGAGTGAGTCTAAACTTTGTACTTATTTTATGAAATTACTTTGATAATCCTGGGTTCTTTTGAGCTTACATATGAATTTCAATATGTGGGTTTTTCTGTTTTAGTAAACAATTATTTCAATAGGAATTGCATTGAATATATAGGCAATATGGCCATTTTAACACTATTCATTCTTCTAGTTCATGATTGAGAGGTCTTTCATTCTATTTAGATTTTTAGTATCTTCAAGCAAAGTTTTCAGTTCCTCAGTTAAGTTTATTGCTTAGTATTTTATTTTTATTTGATGCTATTAAAAATAGAACTGTTTTCTTAATTGCTTTTCATATTGCTCATTGTTAGCATATACAACTGACATTTTTTTGCATGTTGATTTTGTACCCTGCAACTTCACTGAATTTTGATTACCAGCTCTAGAAGTTTTTGTACATATTTCCTCTTTTTTTCTTTTTTGAGTTGGAGTCTCACTCTGTCGCCCAGACTGGAGTGGAGTGGCCACTCCCTGCCACTGCAGCCTCGACCTGCTGGGCTCCAGCGATCCTTCTACCTCAGCCTTCCAAGTAGCCGGAATTACAGGCATGTGCTGCCACGCCCGGATGATTTTTTTTTTTTTATTGTAGAGATGAGGTCTCACTGCCCAGGCGGGTCTCGAACCCATGGGCTCAGGCAATCCACTCACCTCAGCCTCCCAAAGGCACGGGATTACAGGCTGAGCCACCGAGTCTGGCTTATATATTTCCTCATGTGAAAAATAAGGGATTTGGAGCTGACAGGTACTGAAGTCCTAAACATGAAAAATCTGCTATCTGTGCTTAATTTATGTTTATAAGTTTCTATTCTTTTCTAAATTTTCGAAACTATGACTATTCTTAACTTTATATTTGATCTTGAGTCCTTGATCTGAGATGCAACTATTGCATTGTTGCTCCTCAGGAAGAGGTCCAGATCCCAGCAAGTTGCATTAACGCTCAGCTCTCAGGAATCTGGTAACACAAGTGTCATGTTCTAGTGGGTAACACCTTTTATAAAATACATAAAACTGCAATCTACTGCGTAGGTACAATAAATGCTGTACTTCATGTACCCTATGTCTCAACTAGATTTATAACTGTTTCACTTTTACATTTTTTGTCATCTAGCTAGCATTGCTTTATATATACTAGATTTTGAAAACATACTTGTTGTTGACTGACCAAATATAATCAAATGCATTTCTATCTAATTCCAGCTGACTTCAGTAATTTATTTGAGACATTCCAAATAGGATGAGTTGTGGCTTCAATGAATAAAATGAGAGCACTGTTCTTCAGAAGACATTGAAGAGGTGACACAACAGCGGACTGGCAGTATCACCGCCAACGTTTTATAGAGGAAACATCAAATACAAAAAACTCATTCTATAATTCTTCCCATTAAAATCCAAACTTTCACTCTTAAATGTAGAAAAAATATGTCAATTGTGTGCTTTGATGGTATTTACAAATCTTCAGTGGCCACTTTAAATAATATTTGTAAGTCTGCCTTTTAAAGATTGGCTTGTATTGATGTTAACTATTTTTTAAAATAATTTGTTATATGCTTCACTACTTCCTTTTGAGGTAGGAAAGTGAAATTTTTTTCTTACAGATGACAGAATAATCAGGAATAATTCAAATAAGAATGAGACTGCTGTAAGTCAGCAAAATATAAGAATTAATCTTCCCCTTGCAGGCTTTAAGGCTATTTAGGTTGCTGAATAGCGGTACAACTTCAAATAGTTGAGAATATAGTAGGACCAAGTGACATAAGGATATGGGAAGAAGGGCGGAAGGGTGGACGGCAAGGGACTGAGATGCTGTGTCCTGTTGATTTTTGACCTTTGGCAGAAGGGTCATTTTAGGCTTTATTTCTCCTTTACGGGGATACATACATGTATATGTGTGATCTGTTGTACTGTCAATTGGAAGTTGTGTCAGTGGAAAATGATATCCTTATTTTTGATGAGCCTTTTATATTTTGGTAAGTTGGAATAATGAATAAAATTGACTTTCGGATTGTTCTTAAGAAAAGAACTACTGAGATCCAATCTACTTTATCTTTTCTTAAAAAAAAAATATTTTAAAGATGTGGGGTATAATTCAGGGTTAGGTAAACAAATGTTCTCTATGCAGGTACCCTTGTTGATGAGGTGGGCCCCCTCTCCCTGGCAGATTCCTAGTACTGCCAATCCCTTTCTTATAGTATTACAATAGTTGTTCAGGGTCCACTTATGAGTGAGAACATGGGATACTCATTTCTTTGTTTCTGTGATAGATCACTCAGTATTATAGCCTCTAAGTCCTTCCAAGTTGCTGCAAAGTTCATAATTTTTTCCTTATTTATGGCTGCACAATGTTCCACTGTGTATATGTACTACATTTTTTTTTAATCCAGTCTTTTATTTTTTGAGTTGGAGTCTCACTCTGTCACCCAGACTGGAGTGCAGTGGCCGCTCCCGGCCACTGCAGCCTTGACCTGCTGGGTTCTGGTGATCCTTCTGCCTCAGCCTTCCAAGTAGCTGGAACTACAGGCACGCACTACCACGCCTGGCTAATTTTTGACTTATTGTAGAGATGGGGTCTCACCAAGTTGCCCAGGCGGGTCTTGAACCCACGAGCTCAGGCAATTCACTCACCTCGGCCTCCCAAAGTGCTGGCATTACAGGCTGAGCCACTGAGCTGGGCCTTCCAGTCCTCTTTTGATGGACAGCACAATTGACTTCATGTTTTTGCTATTGTGAACAATGTTTTTGCTATTGTGAACAATACTGCAATAAACGTGTGTGCAGGTATCTTTTTCATAGAGTGATTTGAGTTCCTCTGTATATATTTGGGTTTTCAAGGTATAGAGTCATGCCATGATCCTGATCTCTTTCTTTTGTCTGATTGCTCAAGCTGGAACTTCCAACTATGTTGAAAAGGAGGATTGAGAGTGGGCATCCTTGTCTTGCTCCAGTTTTCAGGGGAAATGGTTCCAATTTCTGACTGTGAGTTTTTCATAGATAGCTCTATTTTGAGGTGTGTTCCACCTATACCTAGATATACGAGGGCTTTTTCAAGAAGAGGTGCTGTATCTTATCAAAAACTTTTTCCATCTCTAATGATATAGCCTTGAGTTTGGGGGGGGGTTGTACATCTATTGATGTATTTAATTACATTTATGGTCTTGGGAATGTTGAACCAATGCTGCATCCTGGGGTTGAAGCCTACTTGACCATCATGGATGATTTTTAAGATGTGTTATTGGATGCGGTTTGCTAAGATCTTGTTGAGAATTTTAGCATCTATGTTCAAGGATATTGACCTGTAGTTCTCTTTCTTTGGTGGATCTTTACTCAGTTTGGGTATCATTGTAATGTTAGCTTCATAAAATGATTTGAGGAGAGTTCTGTCTTTCTCAATTGCCTGGTATACTTTCAATAGGATTGGTATCAGTTTCTCCTTGTCTGTTTTGCAGAATTCTGCTGAAAAGCCACGTGGCCCAAGGCTTTTTTTGCAGTTAGTTTTCCTATGACATAGTCAGTTACCTTTGTTAATGGTCTCTTTAGGGATTTGATTTCTTCTTGTTTCAATCTGGGGGGCTTGTGTGATGTTAGAACATCTTCTATTTCCTTTAGGTTTTCAAGTTTGTTTCCATACAAGTGTACATTGTAGTCTCTGATAATCTTTTGCATTTCTTCGGGTCAGTTATTACTCTATCTTTTGCATTTCTGACTGTATTATTTGGGCTTTTTCCCCCTTTTTCTTAGTCAACCTAACTAGGGGTTCATTAGTCTTATTTACTCTTTCAAAGAACCAGCTATTTGTTTCATTGTGGCTTTTTTTTGTATTATATTTTTGTCTTTTATGTCAAATTTGGGCTTTTATTTTGGTGATCTGGATTCTTCTGCTGAAGTTAGGATTTTGGTCATCTTGCTTTTCCACCTTCCTTAGGTGATTTTTTAGGCTATTAACTTTCCATTTTCTTCATGTGTGTTTGTAGAGATATGAATCCCCCTCTTAGTAACGATTTCATGGCATCACAGAGGTTTTGGTAAGATGTTTCTTCATTTTCATTTGTTTCCAGGTATCTTTTAAACTGTTTTGATTTCCACCTTGACCCAGGAGTTATTTAGCATCATGCTATTTAGTGCCCATGTCTTTGTGGGTTTGGGGGTAACTTTGTTGGTATTGATATTTATTTTTATTCCACTGTGGTCCGAGAAGGTAGATGGCAGAATTTTAGTCTTATGGAATTTGTTTAAGCTTGATTTATGGCCGAGGATGTGGTTGATCTTAGAGTACATTCCCTGTGGTGATGAGTAGAATGTATATTCCATGGTTGTTTGGTGGAATGTTCTGTCAGTATCAAGTCCATTTAGTCAAGTGTCATGGTGAGGTTCTGGATCTTTTTGATATTTTTTTCTTGATCTGTCTAGGGTTGTGAGTGGAGTATTTAAATCCCTAGCTATAATCGTGTTACAGTCAATATCCTTTTTAAGTTTACCTAGAAGCTGCTTTGCAAAAGTTGGTGCTCTTATGTTGGGTGCGTATGTTTAGGATGGATATTTCTTGTTGATGAATTGAACCTTTTATCATTATGTAGTGACATTTCATATCTTTTTAAATTTTTAATAGCTTAAAGGGTACTTTATCTGATATAAAGAAATTGACTCTTTCTTTTGTGTTATGTTTGGCTTAAATTTTGTTTCTCATCCTCTTACTTTGAGTCTGTGAATGTCCTTTCTGGTAAGATGAGTCTCTTGGAGACAATATATTGCTGCTGCATAATATTTTATCTATTTTGCCATTCTATATATTTTCAGTGGTGTTTAGGCCATTCACATTCAGACTAATTATTGAGATGTGAGAGTATATCCCTATCATGAGGTTCTTACAGAGTTTGTTGTTGTTGCTGATGTTTGTTTATTTGTTTGTTGTCTTTCTTTTGATATTTGGGTTGATTCATGTGTGTTTTCAGCCATTTTCCTGCATTCTTGGGAAAGGGGTTGTTCTTTTCTTTTCTTCTGTATTTAATACTTTCTTAATTGTTCCTTATAGAGCTGTTCCAGAGGCAGCGTAAACTCTTAGGGATTGTATGTCTGGGAAGGATTTTAATTCTCCATCACTGATGAAAGTTTAGTTTCGCTGGGTAGGTTGACATTGTTCATCTTTGAGAACATTGAAGATTGGGTTCCAAGCTCTCCTAGCCTGAAGTGTTTCTGTAGAGAAATGTGCTGCTTTTCTAATTGGTCTTCCCCAGTAGATAGTATGACCTTTCTCTCTGGTTGCCTTTAGGATCTTTCTTTTATACCTACTTTCTGTAGGCAAATTACTATGTGTCTAGGAGCTGGTCTTCTCATTTGTTGTCTGGCAGGAGTTCTCTACATCTTCTGTGTTTGAATTTTCATGTCACTGATAAGATGAGGAAAGTTTTCTTGGATAATTTCATGGAATGTTTGTTCCAGGGTGGCCTCTGTCTCTCTATCTGCCTCAGGGATTCCAATTATTCTTAGGTTTGGCCTCATTAAATAATCACTCATCTCTCAGAGGTTTTGTTCTGTTTTTTAAAGCTTCTTGTGTATGTTTTTAGCAGTTTGAGTTAGTTGCATATTTTGATCCTCAAGTTCAGCAATTCTTTCTTCTGCTTGGTTAATTCTGCTTTCCATGCTTATTAGTTTGCTATTTATTTCATTCACTTTGTTCTTTATTGGTATTATTTCAGCTATCACTCCTCCATCCTGTCCTCTTTTCCCTCCTCATTTATATTTATTCTCTTTATCAATAACTTGATATCTGGTTTTGTGGTTTAGGACCAGTGATTCTGGGGGCTCTACATTGTTTGTGTTCTGAAGTTTGTATTCTCAGTGGTTGATCTCCTAGGAGTCTGTGTGAGACCCATATTCTTCTCTTTTTTTTCCTTCATTTGTGAAGGCTCAGACACTTGAGTCATTTACCAGCCTTTTCTTTACCTTTAGTCAATGACCAGTCCTAATTTGATCCTGAGCCATGGAGTTGCTTTTAACCCTAGAGGAGATCAGGTTAGAAGAACTATCAGAATTTAGACTTAAGAACACATGATTTGGGTGAAAGAAATAATTAATTAATTGATTAAAATATATAGCTATGTACTTGGAAGCAGTTTTACCATCTAGCATAATCTACTTTCACACCAATTTTAAAAATCCAACTTTTAAAGGGGGAAGAGTCTTTTAAAATGAAGAGTCTTAAAGGGTGTGATATCAAGTTATTGATAAAGATAATAAATGTAATTGAGGAGGGAAAAGAGGACAGGATGGAGGAGTGATAGCTGAGATAATACCAATAAAGAATAAAGTGAATGAAGTAAATAACAACTAATAAGCATGGAAAACAGAATTAACCAGCAGAATTTTGTGTCAGCCTGACAGGCTAAGGGATACCCAGATAGCTGTTTAAAACATTTTTCAGTGTGTCTCTGGCAGAAATTAGCGTTTGAATTGGTTGGCTGAGTAAAGAAAACTACTCTCAACAGTGTCAACCAAGTCTCCTGCCATGGATACTTGCACTCTAGATGCTGAGGCCTTCAGATCCTGCCTGAGTTATACCAGCAGCCCCTCTGGGTCTCCAGATTGCAGATGGCAGATCATGGGACTTCTCAGCTTCCTTGGTTGTGTAAGCCAGTTCTCATAGTAAATCTCTTTTTATATATGTATGTACAATTGACCCTTGAACATATGATTTTGAACTACAGAGATCAACTTACATGCAGATTTGTTTTCAATAAATATAGTTAGCGCTCTGTTTTCACAGGATTGCATCCACAATCAATTGTGGATTGAAAATAAAATATTCATGGACTGCAAACCGAAGATATGGAAGACCAACTTCATGTATGTGGATTCGGAAAGGCCAGCTGAGGGACTTGAGGGTGTGCAGTTTTTTGCACCATGAGCTGGGGGTTATGGGATCAATCTGCTATGGATTCTGAAGGATGACTGTCCATCCTGTGGATTCTGTTTTCCTGGAGAAACCTGACTAATACAGAGAGGTGAACCTTGGGACCAACGAAGAGGTTGGGTTTTCAGCTTTTCCACTTTAAATTTCAGGAAGCATCAGCAACCAACCTCTATCACCACAGGGCCTAGTGACAGGTCTATAAACATGGCCGTGTGACAGGCCCCGCCCTCAGCTCCCCTCTGGATAATAGTGTTCAGAAGAGCTCAGGAAATGTCTGGATTTTGGTGAGACAGAAAAGAGGGAGCAAGGGCCAAAGGCCATGGTGAAGGATATCTGTTGGGAGGACATTGGGTGGAACGTCTCTGGAGAGCAGTGAAGATAAACCCCATGTCCCTGGACCCCCCTCCCCAGTGCTGGAGATATGGTGAACAACTGTACACAGTCTGCTGCAGCCGTGGGGAAGGCCCCACACTGTCTGTTCTCAAGACCAGATAAGACACATCAGTAAAAATGTACAAATCATTATGACCACTCAGGGGAAGAATCCTACTTGTGGCCACAGTTGCATAAGGACCTGTGTATAGAATCCACTCCAAGGTTAATGTGGGTGGAGCCACTTTCAGAGGGCTGAGCATCACTGAGATTGTGCTCCAACTTAAATTAACCAATGTATTTTTCCATCGTTACTGAATTCGCCTGGCAGTCATGAGCGTTCTACCCCTGCCTTAAGCAGGTTGGAGGCTTGGAATCATGCATTCATCACAATTTCTGCAAGTTGAAGTTACATTTCCATGTTTCTGGTTCTATGAGTATGAGGTCTGAGTTGTTGTGTGTTTGAACACTAACTTCTAAGACTATGACTGTGAAAAACCTTTGCATGGCTAACCGCTTCTGTCATCTAGACATTGTCTATTTCTAACAGTGTTGGGAAGTGGGGCAGTTTGGAAGAGTTTTGGAGTTTCACTCTTATGAATAAATTAATGCCACCATAAAAAGGACTTTCGGAGTGAGCTCTCTCTCCTGCTCTTCTGTCATGAGATGACATGCATTCCTCCCTTTGGAGGAAGCAGTTTTTGGAATGCTTAGGAGCAGAATGACTAGACTTTAATATGCCAGAATCTTGATCTTGGAATTCTCACGCTCCAGAACTTTGAGACATACTTTTTTTAAATAATTTATCCAGACTGTGGGGTTCTGTTATAGTAACACATAAAAGGTCTAAGGTTTATGTTGATTGTATTTATTATACTAAATTCAACTCAAGTTTTAAAAAAGATATAGAATTGCCTTATGATCTAAATAATTCTGCTAAGTAAAAATCATGTCTAGACAATTTTTCTTTAATAATCCTTTACATTGTTCTTAAATTACCACAGCACAAATCAAATTCTAGATGCCTAACATCATAAATATATTTGTAAAACTAAACTTCACAAGACTGATATAAAGAACAGGAAAACAAATAATGGTTTTGCTTGTTGGTTTTATTTGCAAATTGTATATTTGCACTATTAGATCAAGACATATAATCCAACCATAATTAAATCTTGCAAGTTCTTAATGACTAGGAACTACTAGCTTGAGAAAGACTTTTAGGCACATAGGATAAACACATAACACCTCCACACATGCACCTATACGCATTCACTTGCATTTTTATGCTAAAGTCCATGATCCATGTTATTCATAATAAGAAGATCATTAATTGAACCACAAATTCATGCATTCAATCTAATATTTTATTCATTTTTTTCTGTTAAGTGATCTCTGACGTGTTGATCATATGTTCAAAAACCACAGTTTGACGTGGAAGAAAATAAGCACAACTGCAATGCTGTATTTGTAAATTTGTCAACAAGAGTGTTCACATGCCAGCTGGCCCAACTGAGAGGCTATTAAATAAACAAAGCATTAGTCTGAGAGGAAGTATGTTCTGAGTGCATTACATTCATTTGCTGAGCACAGGTTTATGTGACCTTGGGAGGTGACATTATTGGTTGAGAGATGCTAGAATAAAACAACCCTGAGTGTTTTTTCTTCGGTCCTCAAGCATATGTTGAGGGTTTTGTGGCAGGGCCTTGTCCGCCACTGTGGTGACTCCCCTCATCACCTTCCATCAGCATATGTGCCTCTGACAGAGTCAATTCATTCTCCATCAATTCCTTCTCTACACAAAGATTGTGGGACAGGATACTGATAACCCAAGCTCCAATTGAAGTGACAGGAATTTAACATCAGTGAATTGAACCTGGGATATGGTGGTGAACTGGAAAATAGTGTACCAAACAATTGTATTATATTGCCTAGAGAAACATTCTGTGGATGTACAGAAGGGTGAGAGTCAGGTCAGGCCTGACAAATTTACAACTCATGGTCTGTGTTTGGGCAGCCCCCAGCAACATTCTTCCTCAAACATCCTATAAGCAACCACCACCAAACCCTTCTTAGAGCAGCACTGGGCCAGCTACTCCTCGTTGATCACAGTTGAACAGAAAGACCCTCAAAACTTGTCTTCCATTGATCTGATCCTAGACTCAACCTTTTGCTGACTTATCTGACCATTTAAAATGCAAATAATGCAAAAATATTCAAATTCAAAATGCAAATAATGCAAAAATGAGGTGCTCCAAGTCACGGACAAAGGCTTTCTAGCCACTAAATCACTATGATAGCATTGGACATTGACATAATAGTGGTTTGGCATTTGTCCTTTAGAATCTTGGAATATTGGTTATAGTGAAATAATTTTTCTGAATCCTGTAAATTCTAGGATGTTGAAGGGCTGAAAAACAGGTCCTGAATGAAGTCAAGTGTCCAAAACTATTTCCTTTATTATAAAATACAATTTTCTTTATTTTCATTACCCAGGCAATTCCCTCAGGTCTCTTCTGTAAACAGTGCCTTTATTAAGAGGGCCAATAATTTTACAAGTATAATTCCCCTAGAGTTACAGTAGTTTGTGTCAAAGAGTAAAATCTCAACAAATTGAGTTTAAAGACCTAATTAGCTTTAATTAGTTTTTCGTGGACCAGACAGCATCCCACCTGCAAAAAAGAAAATTATTCTGCACAGGGAATGGGTTGTGTACGCAGAAGAAGCTGAAGAAAGCAGAAACAAAGAACAAGAAGCAGGTTCTTCAAAGTTACTTTTGTCATTTGAGTTACAGCAGAGCGTCTTCCTTACTACGATGGCTCAAGTTGACTGTGCTTCTTTCGATTAGTTACTGTGACTCTCCTGTTCTTTGGAAAACTGGCCTGTTTCTAAGTTAAGTTTGATGATGTGGAACTTAGCATGATGTGGTACTACATTCTGGTCTGGCTCATGGGGCTTAGTGTGACAGGCTAGCCCCAAACCATAGCCTCCCATAACTTTTTATTTAACATCTATTACCTTATTAATTGTGCTTCTTAAGTATGCCATTTCTTCTGATTTTCAACTGTGCACAATTCCTACCAAGTAATCAAATCTTTGCTAAACAGAGAGTAATTTTGCATAACTTTATACACCAGAAGAAATAAAAGTTACCTCATTTTGTCTTCAAGTCTGGGACCAGTAATTCCCTTTCTAGTGGGACGATTCTTTATTTTCATACACAATATGGATATGTGGAATGTGATTTCTAGCAAACCGAACCTGACCTGTGGAATTATTGAAATAATAATGTAAAGTCTGGAAAATCATTAGAATTTGTAATCAGATAAACAAAAAATTTCCGGAGGAAGTATTTATAGGAGTGAGCAACAGACACCGTTTCTTTATCTTAGAAGGAAACATAGGGGACACTCTCCTGGAATTCATGAATTCATGGCGAAGTCCTAAAAAGCAAATGCAACAAAAGCTAAGATTTACAGGTGAGACCTTATCAAGCTAATTTTTTGCACTGTGAAAGAAGCTCTTAAGATAGTAATGAGAACACCCATAGAATGGGAAAAAGCATTTGCAAGCTATGCATCCGGCAAAGGCCCAACATTCATTTCCTATAAAGAACTCAAATGCATTGACAGGAAAAAAATAAATAACCCCATTAAAAAGGGGAAAAAAAACACTTCTCAAATGAAGACAGATAGTTCTCAAAGGAAGACAGACATTTCTCAAAGGAAGACATCCAAGTAGCCAACAAACATAAAATAATGCCCAGCTTCACTAATCATCAGAGAGATGCAAATCAAAACTACAGTGAAATACCACTTCAAGCCGGGATCGGTGACTCAGCTTGTAATCCCGTGCCTTTGGGAGGCTGAGGTGAGTGGACTGCCTGAGGCCGCGAGTTCGAGACCCGCTTGGGCAGCGAGACTTCATCTCTACAATAAATCAAAAAATCAGCCGGGCGTGGTAGCGCATGCCTGTAATTCCAGCTACTCGGAAGACTGAGGCAGAAGGATCGCCGGATCCCAGCAGATAGAGGTTGCGGTGGCCGGGAGCGGCCACTGCACTCCAGTCTGGGTGACAGAGTGAGACTCCAACTCAAAAACAAACAAAAAAGAAGAAATACCACTTCAAGTCAAGATGACTATAATTAAACAATTCTTTTTAAAAAGGTGTTGGTGAGGCTGCAGACAAAAGAGAATGCTTCTATACTGTTGTTGGGAATGTAAGCTAGTTCAACCTTTGTGGAAAGCAGTGTGGCATTTCTCAAAGAACTAAAAATTGAACTAGCATATAATCCTGCAGTCCTACTTCTGAGAATACGAGAGGGATCCTAAAAAATCCAAAATTATCTTTTGGAGGACACGGTCCCTGGTAGTTCAGGCTTCCTGTGCTAGGTAAATATTCTGGGAACCCATTAGTATCAATGTAGCAGCAAACCCTGTTGTGAGAGACTGCATTCTCAAGAAATGTCCTGAGTTGTGGGAAGTGGGTGACTGGTTCTTCCACCATGACAACACACCTGCCCATACTGCAGAATTCAGCAGTTTTTGATCCCACATGGCATGGCTTCTTGTCCCACCCTCCCTATTCACTTGATCACACTCTGAGCAACTTTGCTTTTTTTCCTGAATGAAAAAAGTCCTCAGAGGGAAACATTTTGTAGATGTAGAAAAGAAAAGAAAATGGCAGAAGCACTGAAAACATCAAAATTGAGAAGTTTAAAAACTATTTTGAGCGGTGGAAAAAGAGTCTTGATAGGTGTATTGCCTCAAATGGAGAGAACTATGAAGGTGAATAATTCCAGGGTTTGTTTGTGTCCTCCTCTTGAATATTCAGAGGAACATAAATCGTTCTGCCAAAAAGATGCCTGCACACATACATTTATTGCAAATAAACAAAATAGCAAAAACATGGAACCAACCCAGATGCCCATTGAAAGTGAACTGGATAAAGAAAATGTGGGCCATATACATGATGGAATACTACACAATCATAAAGAAAACCAAAATTATGTCTTTGCAGCAACATGGTTATAGCTGGGGATCATCTTTCTACGTGAACCGGCACGGAAACTAAAAACTGAATGTTCTCACTCATAATCAGGCCCTAAACATTGAGCACATGAGCTCAAAGATGGGAACAACTGATGCTAGGCACTGTCAGCAGAGAAAGGAAGGGAAGGGAGATAAAAGGCACACACAATCACTCACTGGGTGCTATGTCTACCCCCATGGGGAGAAAGTGTTTGCTAGAAGCCTAAGTCTTACCTGCACATGATTTAGTTATGCAGCAAATTCTCATATGTACCTCTAACATTAAAAAAGGACAAAAAAGAAATTTCAGGAATTGCATAGTAGAGAATATGTTAAGCTCTGTGGCACTCTAAAAAATTATATATTTATGCATAAAGAAAGGATCCGTATTCATGAGCTTTTCAAGAAGGCTTGTCATACTCCATAAAAGATTAGGAATTGTATTAGTCTTCAAAAAACAAAATAGAACAAAATCTGCAAAGAATATATTTATAAAAGCATTGTATCCAGAATATATATAGACCCCCTTCAACACTCAGTAATAAGAAAACACCCCCCCGCCCAAAATGGGCAAAAGGTTTGAACAGCCAGCCAAAAGATAGCATAGCTGGATAGCATGTAAGCACACGAAGCAATGTTCAACATTGTTAGTCAATAGATAAATGTAAATTAAAACCAAAATAAAATACTGCTATGAAAGTGTAGGAAGGGATAACAGTAAAAAGATTGGCTATGTTAAGTGTTGTCAAGGATGTGTAGAAAATGAAAATCTTTCATTCACTTTTGGTAGGAATGCAAAATGGTTTAATTATTTGGGAAGTTTGGCAGTCTCCTAAAATGTTTGGCATATACGTACCATATAACCCATTTCACGACTAGAGAACAGAAATCAGAATTACATTTTGGAGGGCAGACTCCTTGCAGTAAAGGTTTTCCCATGAGGAACCCATAGGCATCAGTGTACCAGTTAGCACTGTTGTTAGAGACTGCTTCAGTAAATTGTTTCTGGAGATTCTTTCAACATGTTTGACCATTTCATGATGGGTGATTTTTTATGGATTTTTAATCGGATAATATTCTGAAATTTCTGAGATATGATGTCTCCCCAAAAATGGAAGTGGTTCATCAAAGCTTGGCTGCAACAAGTTATTGGGGAAAATATAAAGTCACATTATACTTGTGTGACTACAGTACACAATGAACTGGTTATGCAGAAAATTAACGATATGGTCAATGTTTGGTTGGCACTGTGAGCAAAGTAGTGAAACAGCATAGAGAATGATTGATTCCAGAAAGAGAAAGAGTTTGAGCACAGCTGGAAAGTGGAAGGGCATGGACTCTCCTGCGATTGGTCTCCACACCTATCTCTCCCTTCTCTCAGCTTGTGCCCCTTATGATATAAGCAGCCTCCATACATCACACCACAGAGTCAAGAACCAATGGTCAGCAGGTCTTGTTCTCCAGTATCTCGGTGTGTGGCAGAGTGTCCAGTATAAACGTGGAAACTCAGTAGATGCTCACTAAATAAATAATTATATAATGGCTAACTGATACAGAAACAGGGGATTCCCTGAAGTTGGGATATGGGCCATAGGCAAAGTGAGTTCTTGGCTTCATGCAGGAAAGAAATCAAGAGTGAGTCACGAGAATAAAGTGAAAGAAATTTTATCAAAAAGAGGAACAGAAAGCAGGCTAATCCATGGACAGAGCAGCCACCGTATGTTGCTGGGATTTTATTTTTATAATACTTTCTTGATTGTATGTTAAATAAGAGGTGAAATAGTATTGGGGGGCCACACAATTTGTTACTATAAATAAGAAGGATTGGAACAGTCATGGCCCCAAAGAGTGTGGCATATAGCATGCTGATATATTATAATGAGTGTATAATGAAGGGAAAGTTCAGGCAGTGGGCAAAGTGGTTGTCATCTTGGTTCTAGCAGGGTTTAATAGATTCTCAACTGCATCCGGTTTTTGGGATGGAGTCTCATAAAAGAAACAGTCTCAGGTGTCTGTCCTGAGAAGTTAATCCTGTTGTTTGTCCTAGAAAGTTAATCCTGCCAAATTCCTATCTCATAACCATCTAGAATCATGAGTTACTTTCCTATTGCTGCCATAACAGATCACCACAAACATGGTGGCTTAAACAACACACATGTATTGCTTTGGAGTGCTGTTAAGTTGTAGATCTGACATGGGTCTTCCTGGGCTAAAATCAAGGTGTCCTCAAGGTTGTGTTCCTTTCTAGAAGCAATGGGGGAACGTTTTTTCCATCCTTCATCCAGTTTCTCTGACTGCATTACTTGGTCTATGGCTTCCTTCTCTGGCCTCATTCCTCCCCTTCAAAGCCAAGGCACAGTCCTTCTCACACTGACTTCTCTCTGGCCTGTGCTTAAAAGACCCATGTGATTAGATTGGACCCAACAGGTAACCGAGGAGAGGATAACCTCTGCATCTAAAGACCCTAACTTAACCACATCTGCAACATCCCCTTCCCTAAGTAGGGTCACATATTCACAAGATCCGGTAATGAGGACGTGGTCACCTTTGGGGCCATTATTTTGCCCAACATACCAGAAGCCAGCATATTATTCTTCAAGGGTCAGATAATAAATATTTTAGGCTTCGTGATTTGTCACAGTCACTCAGTTCTGCCACTGAAGGGTGAATACAGTCACTGGTGATAAGTCAATGAATGTGTTCCAGTAAAGGTTGATTCACCAAAACAGGCACTGGGGAGGATTTGATCTGAAAGCTGTGGTGTGCTGGATCCTCACCCAGACCAATGTGTTTTCTGCTCTTCTTCCTTAAGATTCCTACCTTCCCTTTTCATACAATGAATGGTGTGTCAACAGCGATATTTTAAGTGTCTGCTGTGCAGCTATCTGTTTTGCTTCCTGGTTTTCCCATCTTTTGCTTCAATATCTTGCTTGTCTGTCTGTGTTCTGCCCATTATGGCTGGATGCGGAGTCTCTCAAGTAGCAGTCTGGGCCTTGAAGGTAACAGCCAAGTTGACTCTGGGAGTTGTCAAGCTATAGGGGAGGGAGGTCCATTTGGGCTATAACAAAAATAAGCTCCCTGAAACTTGAATCATTCAGGAAACTTGAATTGCTCCTGTCAAGTGAGTGGCCAGATCCAGCATGCTCTGTCAGAGCCAGCATGCTCCCCACCCCTCTGTGCCTCTGCCTTCCCTGCAAGGGTCCTCTGGTAGAATGAGTAGAGGAACATGAGAAAAATCCTTTCTTTGGTCAACACCAAAACTAGACACAACAGCTTTGGTAGAAACTCAGCTCTTCCTGGAATCCCTTGCAGGTACATGCTCCCCTGATACAAACCTCCTGATTGTGGCTGTCCACGGTGCCTGGGGTAGTGACTCTTGCAGGCTGCAGGCCACCTCAGGGCCACATAGCCCAGACCCTTGAACTGCTGTGATGATCTCCCCACCTTCCTCCATGTCACAACCCCTTACTCATCCTCCACAAAGGTGACATAGTTACTCCCTTGATTGCCTCTCAGGACCCTGCCCAGAAAGAAACCTGAATCCGTTCTGCTGGGTCTGCCTTCCAACTAGTCCTGCTCTAACCTGCAGACCACTGTCTGCCATCCGGAGGCGCTGCCTTCCACCTGCTGGAGTCTGTCGGACTGGATGCACAGGAGGGTGTGTGGTTCTGGGTTGACCACCACTCCAATCTCAGGCTCCTCGGGAACAGCAGTAAGCAATGGAGTAGATTGACCAAACTGCAGCAGGCATGAAGGCAGCAAAACGGCCCAGGCCAGCCCGAGAAATCCACTTGGGGTTTTAAAGCACTCATCTATACGCTGTTAATAAGTAGCCAGAGCACTGCCATCTCTTGAGAAGATGTAGCAAAAATTAATCCATTTATTTTAAATGGATTTATGTGTGCTTCCTCCAGAACAGAAAATTTTGGTTTTATTTCAACAAAACTTTCTAACATTTAAAAACTTAAACAAAATTATCTAACATTTAAAAAATCAGAAGATTTGCCTGGATGCTACAATTCTGGTTGCAAGTCCATCACAAAGCCATTGCAAACCCATCGAGACAAAGCAGATCTCAGATCGGTTCCACTCTCAGGCTTTTGAAGGATCTGCTCTGAACTGGGGTCCTTTCCAGGCATCCCACTTAGAGCAGTACCCATGGCTGCAGCCTTCCATGGAGCATGTTGGGGAACTCTGGACCTCACTCAGGCATCATCAAGGACTCAGCAAAATTTCCTGCACTTGGGAGCTTGACATGACCCCTCCTGGTCTTCCCTCCCTGTACCGTGGCTGAAAACTCTCTCTTGGCGCTAAGCTAGGGCAATCATAGGGCTCATCTCATGTTTCCCATCTCTCTGGAATCACTGACCTTCCTTGTTCTGATGTACAGTGTCTAGAAGATTGTTGTTTAAATATTTTGTCTGGCTTTTGCTATGCCAGTAAGACTAGTAAATTTTGTTTCTATTACTCATCTTAGTCTGAGGCAAAGTTGCTCTAGGATGGTTTGAATTACAAATCTCCTTTCCACATTGGATTAAGTGTAAGATCTTGGAGAGGAAGAGGGCCTCCTTTACCTTTGAACTTTTCTTTCCTTATTTCTAGGTTCTTCTTCTGCTGCTCATTGAATAAGTGTGGGACAATGCACAAGTGCTTTTCTTACCTGGAGGTGGTTGTGATGATCCTCAGTTCTCGTTGACAAATCCTCTCAGAAGCTTCACTTAGGTTTCGACCTTCCCTAGTTGATTACAATAGTCTTTCTTTTTTTCATTTTCTTCTTTCCTCCCCTTCATTTAAATGGACTGGAAGGGGGATGGGATGATGGCAGGGATAGCAAGGCCTGTTTAGCAGACTGTTAACAAGAACAAGGTGTGTCTAACTTCATTGTGTGGAAGGCACGAGTCCTCTTTGTCCTTTGTTTTAGATCCAAGTCCTCAAGCCTAGAATTAGGGCAGTGGTTCTCACCCAGAAGTGCCTTTGCCTATCCTCCCTTTCTACGGGATATTTGGCAATGTCTGGAGTGGGAGGACCTAGTACTAACATCCAGTAGGTAGATTCAAGGATATTACTGAATACTCTGCAATGCACAGGACAGCTCCCAACAAACAAAATGTCATTAGTGCTGAGGCTGAGAGATCCTGGGTGCAAGGAGAGTTCATTTCAACATTTCCTCATATGTAGACTTGTCCTCTCTGCCATGTGGTATTTTTGTATTCCTGGTGTTTAGCACATAGCAGATGTTATTTGCTTAATAAATATTAATTGAGTCACTAACAGAATGACATTAGAAGCTGAAGTTCAAGTTGAATTTTTCTTTATAAATATGTGGCTTTCTTTTCAAAGTACTATGCATGTACTGCTCAATTTGGTACTTATTTCAGTGTTGAATTCAGAAGACCTCTCTCTGCTTACACAAGGCCTGACTCACTGAGAAGAGCCTGTCTTCCCCTACTCTCCTTCCTGACCATTGACAATTGCTGAGATGTAAGGCAGAAGTGGTTTAGTCAGCACCATGCTAATAAAAAAACTGTCTCAATTCTGGGGTGTTTTTTATCAATTCTTTGTTTTCCAAGGTAGAAACAACCACACACTGTTCCATGTGCATTGATTGTGCTTCTCTGCACACACAAGGGGACACTATGGGGTCCTCCCCAGCACCACAGCATCCACACCCTCTGGGAGGACAGCTTAACCTGCTGCGGTAACCAGACTGTAACACTCCAAGACCCTATGGAAGTTGATTGGAAGGAACTCTCTCCACCTGTGTTCCCGATTTCACTCATTTCATCCTTGGAATGCTGGCTGGACATTTCTGAGACAAAAGGATGGCAGCCCATGCCTGACAAAGGCAGAAGACATTAGGGCAATGCCGCCAACTTATATGGCAGGGAGTCAAGCTCTGTGTTCTCCCTTGTTCAGTTTCATTGATCTTTAAAAGTCTATTGTATCCGAGGGCAACTGTTTCCTATGAGGGTACTAAATTCAGAGGCGTTATAGAAGAATCTAAGATTATCGGTCTGAAACCAATATTCCCTTCTCCAAGACCAGTCTGTGCATACAGGTGGCAGCAATTCCTTTCTGCTCACCTATCCCAGGGGATGGTTTCCTTTGGTACGTTTCCTGGCTGCACTCAGTGTGAGTCAGGTTCAGTCATACCCTCTGTATTTCTAGATATAGGTAAAATCAGTTTTGTAAGCAAGAAATTTGCTGCAGGAATTCTCAATTTTGTCTGTAATCCTTAACTGGCAGTCTGGTCTTCCCATGAGAAATTAATAGAAAATAAGAAGACCGTGCAGAAGCTCGAAAGATATTTCTACAAATAATGTGGAAGTTGAGGCAAAATGAGTCTTTATTATTTTCAGACAGTCTCCTTGGGTGAGATTCTTTTCATTTCCCCTTCTTCTGTTCTCAGAAAGGAAGGAGAGACGGGAAAGGAATGTGGTGCCACTAAACAGAGCTTTGAACTTTGGAATGCCTAGCTGCTAAAATGAGCCAAGGAATAAGAGCTCCCTTCCTGAGCCAATGTAATTGCAGCTCAAGAGCACTGCCTCAGCAACAAGTTTGTGTACAGGAGGCTCTATACACCAGACCTAGCAATGGAAAAATACCCCAAGTCACCTTAAGCCAGGGGAAGATACACAAAGTTGTGGGTGGAGGAGAGAATATAATTTTGATTTAATGAAGACACACTAAGCAGCAAGCACTTTGGCATAATGTTTAGCATGTCATGATTTTCAAGCACACATTAGCAGGGATAAATATTTTAAGTATTTCCTTGTATTGTGAATAGACATAGGGTCCACTTCATGCACATTTGTGGAACATAACATTGGATCAGAAGATTTTAGTTATACAAAAATAAATCGGCATGGGTCTTTTGTTCCTGGATTATCCAGCCCTGTGAATGACATCTGGTGAACCCTGTGTTGCTCACCAGCACATCAGAGACATACCAACCTACAGAAGTACCAACCCCACAGGCGACCATCCTTTTGTTCAAAATTTCTTCATCAATTGGGTGAGTAATGAAGGTATAAGAAAGGGCTTTTATAGTGCCAATTATGGCTCATGTGTGACAGATCACTTGCCTGACCCATCTCTGGCCTGGGGCCAGAAAAGAGGTTGAGTCCCAGGTAGACTGGAGTCATTGCAGATAACCCCAAAATGAGCTTTTGAATACTGTACACACTGTGTTTTTGCCTTGCAAACCATGCCAGGTATTATCTTTGATGTATTTTCAAAACATCTGTTTGATAACATCAGTGGTGCTGGTGTTGAAATTGAAAAAGATTTTGCAGCAAGATCTTGACGTCCCAGACTACAAGGGTGGTTCATTCACCAAATTTGGGAGATGCCCTTATAGGACATCTCTAGGTAACTAATGAAAAGCAGAAAGTGTTAATTTCTTTAGGACAGAAATTGATAAATTGTTCTAGGAATTCAGCTGAGGAGATTATTTATGGTGACAAAAATTCCACACTGGTTTTCAAAGAAGATCCTTAAAGTATGGATATAAATTGAATGTGTCCTGATTGATAATGAGGAAATATTTTCCAAGCCAAGGAACCAATATCAGCAGAGACATTCATGTGGGAAATAAAAGCCATATAAAAATGGCTAATGTTTAATTTGATTGGAATTAAGACCACTTAAAAAGAGATTACATGGGAATTAGAATTTTTCAAATTATGTTGGTGCCAGATTATGGGAAATCTTAAATGCTAAAATAAGAAATAGAGGTTATGCTTCAGTCAAGGAGAATTAATGAAAATAGAGCAGTGGCAATATCAGAAACATTTTCAAAAGTTAATTTTTGAAAGGGTGAACTCCCAGGGGAATCCTCCACGAAGGCTTTAAAAGTACCTATTAATTCAGCTGCACAACTGCATGATGCTTGTGGTCAAAGAAATAAACAAAATCCCTTCCCAGTTCCTGCAAAACAGGTTTCATCTTAAAGTGAACCACAATTCTAATGTCAATTCTGATCTGACACTTGGCTTCTTCTCTGTAAAGCTGGGCACACTTGGCATCCCCATATCAGATTCCCCCTTCCCGGGCACTAGGTCTTCTGCTGAAGAGGACTCTAAGTTGTAACTTACTACTAGAAATGTAATGTCAAGTCATCCTTGGTTCTAGTCTTGTAATTGAGGCCTGGTAAATATACAAAAATAAGATATAAACATTATAAGAAAGGAGCAATGTTTGCTATGGGCATAGATGCAAAATAATCTTCAACAAAATAGTAGCCTATCAAATCCAACAATATATAAAAGAAAAAATCTTTCTGGAGCCTTCAGAGTGATGCTGATATCGTCAGAATCGTGGTTTTAGGATTTTGGAGAAAAGGAAAATTTATTGAAATGATATATACCTTAGAAACATGATTTCTTCCCTTTAACATGAGCATAAGGCAAAAATCTGAAAAGGCTAAAAGATAGCTTCCTGAAGGCATGGAGCCACCACAACATTTGGTAGCTGTGTGGGGCTACCAAGTTATAAACCTTGGGGTTGCCAAGGCAACCACAGCATAAGTAGCTTAGGTCCCAGAGAGAAGCACATTTTAGAGATGTAAGCACTACATTGTTCTAAAATTCTCTCTCTCTTTTTTTTTTAAGTTTTTTACTTACTATATTTAATGAGTTTAAATATATATATGCATTTAAAAGATGTGGAGTACAATTCAAGGTAAGCTTCTTAAGTGATCATCGAGCAGGTGAAGTTTGGGACTTTCCTTGGTCCTTACTTCCCCTGGATTGTGATCAGGTACCCTTATTTATGCTATGTGTCCCTCTGTCCTTCCCTCTCCTGGCAGTGTCTCACTATGATCAGTCCCTTTCTTATAGTATAAATGTTCAAGATCCACTTATGAGTGAAAATATGTGGTAATCAATTCTTTGTTTCTGTGATAGATCACTGAGTATAATAGACTGTAAATCCAACCAAGTTTCTGTGAAGCTTATAGCTTGTCTTTCTTTGCGGCTGTATAATATTCCACCATGCATATGCACCACTTTTTTTATCAAGTCCACTTTCGATGGGCAGCAGTGTTGGTTCCATGTTTTTGCTGTTGTGCATAATGCTGCAATCAACATGCATGTGCAGGTGTCTTTCTTGTAGAGTGAGTTGAGTTCCTTCAGGTACGTTCCCAGAAGGGGGTGGGGGCAGTTGCTGGGTTGTATGGAATGTCAATTTTTAGGTCTTTTAGAAATTGCCACACTGTTTTCCACAGAGGTTGATCCAGTTCACAGTCCCACCAACAGTGTAGAAGCACTCCCTTTTCTCTGCATTCTCCCCTACATCTGTTGTTTTTTGAGTTATTATTGATGATCATTCTGACTGGGGTTAGGTGGTATCTCAGTGTGGTTTTGATTTTCATTTCTTTGATGATTATTGAGGCTGAGTATTTCCTGCATCTAAAATCTTCTTCAAAGCATTTGTTGATTCTTAGGCTGCCCAAGATGAGAGGCAAGAAAAAAAAAGATAGTTTAAAGGCTGAGGGGAGTTTGCAGCAATTTCATTGTGTACGGAGAGATAAAATAAAGTTTTGGATTCTCTATGTGGATGGGTCCCTAGTAAACATCTCTGGCTCTCATATAGATTGACTGAAGACTTCATCCTAGAATTGAGAATAAAACAAAAGTCTGAGACAGATCTGGGGTCAGGTCATGCCTGTGTTAGTTGAAGTGATCAATATGTCCTACATCAGTTACTTGCAGAAGATAGGGTGAATCCTTTGTTAGAAAGACCATATTATTCAGAGCCTCCATAGTCTTCCATGAAGAACTTGTGTCATTTAATCTGGCATCTGGCATGCATGTCAAGACATAGGACAAAATAATGAAGCAGATAATAGCAACAAGTGATGCAGATATCAGAATTATTAGACATGATATATAAAGTATTTTAATTAATACCAAGCAAAAGAAAAATATCAACAGAAAATGTTACAGGAGATCTAAAATACCAGATGAAATAATCAGAGATCATACAGAAGCACAAAAAAGAAAACTCCTTTTTTCTTTATTTTAAAGTGTTCGGTACAATTCAGGGTTAGGTATACAAATGTTCATTTATGCAGGTACCCTGCTGATAAGATGTGTCCCTCCTTCCCCTGGCAGTTTCCCACTACTACCAATCCCTTTCCTATAGTATTATGATAATTGTTCAAGGTCCGCTTATGAGTGAAAACAAATGATACTCTGTTCTTTGCTTCTGTGATAGATCACTGAGTAGGATAGACTCTAAATTCATCCAAGTGGCTGTGAAGTTCGTATGTTTGTCCTTCTTTATGGCTGCATAATATTTCATTGTTTATTTTACCACATTTTAAAAAATCCAGTCTAGCCTCAATGGGCAGTGTGGTTGGTTCCATGTTTTTGCTATTGTGAATAGAACTGCAACAAACATGCATGTGCAGGTGTTTTTTGGGTAAAATGACTTGAGTTCCTCTGGGTATGTTCCCAATAGGGAGATTGCTGGATCATATGGAAGGTCACTTTCTTATTCTTTCAGAAATCGTCACACTCCTCCAAAGAGGTTGCACTAGTTTGCAGTCCCACCAGCAGTGTAGAAGCATTCCTTAAGAAAACTTAAACTATGGGAAATAGGGCAAAAGCACAAGAAGCGTAGGACACAAAGAAGAGATCCACATTATGCCTGACTGAAAGCAGAGTGGAGCAGTCACACACACACAAAAAAATGGTGTAGAAAAAAATAATGGAAGAGATACTAGCTGTGAGCTTTCAAAACTTATGAAAGACATCAAACCTCAAGAATTTATAATAAAGTCAATCGGGATAAATGTAAAGAAACCACCACTGAACACATCAGTTAAACTAATGAAAACAATAGAGACCAAGGTCAAAACAACCAAAATATAAAGACCCATAAAAAATTTCCTTCAAAAGAGAAACAATAAGACTGACCTCAGAGATCTCAACGGAACAATAGAAACTACAATACAATGGGATCAATAGGTAGTACTGGAATAATTACATATTCATATGCTAAAAATGTAAACTTTAATCCCAGACTGGTACCAATAGAAAATTAACTAAAAATAGTTAAATGATGTACATGTAAAAGCCCAAACTATAAAACCTCAAAAACAGAGAGAGAAAATCGCTGATACAAAGATTTTTTAAACATGGAATTAAAAGCATGATTCATAGGATTTTTAAACATTGTCAATTGGATTGTATTAGAGCCAAGAACCTCTGCTCTTTGTAAAACATTGCTAACAGGATGAAGTTATAAGCCAAACACTGGGAGAAAATTTTGCATGTCATGATTTGACAAAGGATTGTATCCAAAAATATAGAAAGAACTCTAAATTCTCAACAATACGAAAACAAACAACTCTTCAAAAAAAATGAGCAAAGGAGCTGAAGAGACTCTTCACCAAAGAGGATATAATTATGGCAAATACTCATATAAACAGCAGTTAAATAACATTAGCCATTATGGAAATGCAAATTAAACCCACATGAGAAACCACCACAAATGAATCAGAGTAACTAGGATAACAAGGATCTGGAATACAAAGGACTGGTGAGGGCGTGGCATACAAAATTCTCCCAAGGTTCTAGAGAATGAAAACTGCTAGTTTGTCAGTTCTTATAAATTTAAACATAAATCTATCATATAGCCAAGAAATTCCTCACCTGGGTAGAGAAAAAAAATCAGTATGTTCACACAAAGTCTGCACGTGAATATTCATAGCAGCTTTATTTGTAATAGTTGAAAACTGGAAATGATCCAAATATCTATCAAGTGGATGGATGGAAAAACAGACTAGAATGTATCTATTCAAGGGAATATTGCAGATAAAGAGAACTGACACAGGGAACAGCCCGGATGGAGCTCAGAGGCATAATGCTGAGTGAAAGACACCAATTTGAAAAAGTTACATAGCATACAATTGCATTTATATGGCATTCCTGAAAAGACAAAAACTACAGGAATAGAAAATGGATACAGTAACTCTAAAGGAACAAGGAAAAGAGCCTGGGAGAATTTTTGCAACAATTATGCAAACTAGAAGATAATAGAGTGATAACTTAAAGTGCTGAAAGCAAAGCCTGCCAACCCAGAATTCCATATTGCACAAAAATATTTCCTGAAAAGAAGGAGAAATAAAGACTTTCTTAGACAAAACATATTGAGAGAAAATAAGAAATTAAAGGTCATTTTTCAGGAAGAAAGAATATGGTATCAGATTAAAAAGTAGACCTACACAAATGAAAAGCATTAAGAATAGAATAATTAAAGGTTTTTTTAAAAAACTTTTAATTGATCTCAAAGACAATTAACTGTCTAAAGCAAAAATAGCAGAGATGCATTATGTATTTATAGTATATGTAAAAGCAATGGATATGACAAAAAGAACAAGAGGATAGATTTCAGGTTATACTTTTATAAGTTTACTAAATAGGTAAGTGGAATAATACTATTCAATTTAGACTCTAATTAAAGCTATGTAATGTAACCTGAGAGAAACACTAAAAAAAAAAATTTAATCGTAATTTAATATAGTATGCAAAATGAAATCACAAAAATGTGTTAAAAACCATAAGGCAGACTTTTTATTTTTTTTTTAATCAGTATTTTTTATTATGGTTTTGTGGGGTACAGTTAAGGGTTAGGTGTACAATGACGTTTCATTCAGGCACCCTGTAGATAAGAAGTGTTTTCCCATCCCCTGACAGATATTTGCTACTGTTAATCACATACACCTCTCCCCCATAGTTTCCCAGTACCATCAGTCATTTTCTTATAGTATTGCATTGGATGTTCAAGGTCCATTATATGAGTGAGAACATGTGATATTCGGATCTTTGTTTTTGTGAGAGGTCACTCAGTATTATAGACTCTAGTTCCATCCAGGCTGCAGCGCAATTCATGATTTTTTTCTTTTTTATGGCTGCGTAGTATTCCATCGTGTATATGTACCACATTTTTTTAATCCAGTCCTCTTCTGATGGGCAGCATGGTTGTTTCCAAGTTCTTGCTATTGTGAACAACGCTGTGATAAACATACATGTGCAGGTATCTTTTTTATAGAGTGATTTGAGGTCGTCAGGGTATATTCCCAGTAGGGGGATTGCAGGGTCATATGGAAGGTCAATTTTTAGAGCTTTTAGGAATCGCCACACTGCTTTCCACAGAGGTTGCACTAGTTTACACTCCCACCAACAGTGTAGAAGTGTTCCCTTTTCACCACACCCTCTCCAGCAGCTGTTATTTTTTGAGTTGTTGATAATTGCCATTCTGACTGGAGTTAGGTGGTATCTCAGTGTGGTTTTGATTTGCATCTCCCTGATGATTAGTGAGGTTGAGCATTTCTTCATGTGTTTGTTGGCTGCTCGAATGTCTTCTTTTGTGAAGTGTCTGTTCATGTCTTTTGCCCATTTTATAATGGGGTTGTTTGTTTTCTTCTTTTCAGTACGCTTCAGTTCCTTGTAGATCCAGGATGTTAAGCCTTTGTCAGACCTAGAGTTGGCAAA
>NW_007239809.1:108337-109833 GCF_000164805.1 Carlito syrichta
TCCTGTGGGTTTGGGTTTGTACAGGAATTGATGCCAGTCCGATTTCCATGAGAGTATTCTCTTTCTAAGGTCTATGGTTGAGGTTTACATTAGGTCTCTGATCCATTTGGAGTAACCTTTGTGCATGGGGATAGATAGGGGTCCTGTTTCAATCTTCTGCATGTGGTCAGCCAATTTTCCCAGCACCATTTACTGAATAGGTTCTCCTCTCCCCAGTGGTAGGTGGTGGGGGCTTTGTCGAAGATGAGTTGGTTGAGAAATTGAGGTTTTGCTTCTGGAATCTCAATTCTGTTCCATTGATCTATATGCCTGTTCCTGTACCAATACCAAGCTGTTTTGATGATTGTAGCTTTATAGTAAAGTTTGAAATCTGGTATTGTGATACCACCTGCTTTGTTTTTTTTTGCTGAGGATTGTTCTGGCTATTCTTGGACGTTTGTGTTTCCATATGAATTCCCGTGTTGTTTTTCCTAGGTCTGAGAAGAATGTTGTTGGTAATTTAATGGGTATTGCATTGAATTTATAGATTGCCTTAGGTAAGATGGACATCTTCACAATGTTGATTCTTCCGATCCATGAGCATGGGATATTTTTCCACTTGTTCATGTCGGCTTTGATTTCTTTGAGCAGTGTTTTGTAATTTTAATTGTAAAGGTCTTTCACGTCTCTGGTTAGGAAGATGCCAAGGTATTTCATTTTTTTTGTGTGTGGCTATTGTGAATGGAACTGTGCTTTTTAATTGGGTTTCTGTTTGTTTATTATTGGTGTAGAGAAATGCGATTGTCTTTTGTACATTTATTTTGTATCCTGAGATTTTGCCAAAGGCGTTTATCAATGTAAGGAGGCCTTTGACAGATTCTCTTGGGTTTTCAAGGTACACCATCATATCATCTGCATAGAGAGATAATTTGACTTCCTCTTTTCCTATTTGAATACCTCTGATTGCCTCCTCTTCTCTGATTGCTTTAGCCAGGACTTCCAATACTATGTTGAACAGGAGGGGAGAGTGGGCATCCTTGTCTAGTTCCAGTTTTCAGGGGAATTGGTTCCAATTTTTGTCCATTTAGGAGTATGCTGGCTGTGGGTTTCTCGTAATGGCTTTTACTATTTTGAGGTATGTTCCCCATATGCCTAGATGTTCAAGGGTTTTTATCAAGAAGGGGTGCTGGATTTTTATCAAAAGCTTTTTCTGCATCTAGTGATATGATCATGTGGTTTTTGTTTTGACATCTGTTGATGAATTTAATTACATTTATGGTTTTACGAATGTTGAACCAGCCTTGCATGCCAGGAATGAAGCCTACTTGATCATGGTGGATGATTTTTGAGATGTATTGCTGAATCCGGTTTGCTAGGATCTTGTTGAGAATTTTAGCATCTATGTTCATCAAAGATATTGGCCTGTAGTTCTCTTTCTTTGTTGGATCTTTACCTGGCTTGGGTATCAATGTGATGTTGGCTTCGTAAAATGATTTGGGGAGAGTTCCATCTTTTTC